>NC_056739.1:1130630855-1130650855 GCF_019279795.1 Protopterus annectens
GTATGTCCATGACATTTGCCCACTCACCTGCAACAGAGGCAGCCATGGCTTGCACACATCTTACAAGCCATGGAATGGATTCCATATCCAAAAGGTAGTGCATTCAGGAGTGGGTAAAGTAGCCTTACTTCACCATTGTATATACCATGGCAAACAGTGCAAACAGTCATGTATGTGTGTATGAAGTACGGGACAACATTAATGTAGAAAATAAACAGATGCCCATCCAAGGCAGATGACAACACATGTTGCAAACTGGTCATGAAGGCTGCCCAGAAACATGCAGCAACACTGAGGGACTTGCAGGAATGTCTAGCAAGTACTGCCTGTGCAGTACCTGTGTTGACAATCACCTGGAATCTTCATAAGTGTGGCCTATGGGTTAGGGTAATCAGACAGAAGAGTTGTTCCACAGGAAACATCATCCAGGGCTCTCTACTGGTAGCATATGCATAACATCAAGTCTCCCAAAGGCATGTGTTGCAGTGTGTAATGGTGTCATGAGACCAAGGCTAAAACCTACAGACAGTATTCTTAAAGATACACGTGGTGCACAAACAACACCTCACTCCACCTCAGGGCCACCATCGCCATTTTTACCTTGCTGGTACCAGTGTACACCTTTAGGTTTGCTGTTCATTAGCAGAAACTAGGCCGGTAGACATGGCATTCTGTATTTGTAACACTGCAAAACAACACTCATGTGTGGCCCATAGTTGTCAAGCATCTGCAATAAGGCTGAGGATGGGGAGGGGTATCATCCTGAAACACAACAGTGAACTGAAGCATACATCCAAAGCTCACTAAGAATGGCTGTATCTGATCACAGTCAAGGTCATAAATTGTGCCAGACATAACCCTGACTCCACACCAATAGTGAAGGCACTGTGTGACCTCCAAGGGCTGTTCACACGAGCTGATCTTGAAATCCAGCAGAGTTGTGGGACATTTGTAGGACAGAGTGACCAAATAATGGCAAGTGAAGATGGGTCATGCTAGTATACCCCTTCCAGGAATAGTGACTGCTGTAGTTCACTTAACAGGTGCTGCAACAAACCATTGTACATACATTATGCAACCCACATAATGTATGCATCTCATTCAGCATCTGCATGACTAACACATTTGTTTGATAATGCATTTGATTGCACAGGTCATATGTCACATAGGGGTGTGTAATGTTAACATAGGCAGTACTGTGGCCCCATTGCATATCATGGAAGAGGTTGGCATGTCAACAAGGGTGTGTACACTCCTCATATCCACATTAAGCTTTCAAGGTTGTCAGTGTAATCAGACTTTATTGCTCATACATGCACTGCTGATGATAAGATCTTCAAATCAGAGGTCAGGCATTAACTGTTGACATCAGTACTCATATCATCCCCGATATGTGTCAGAGAAACACATAGGGGCTGTGAGCAACAGAGCAAACATAACTGCCACACATATACACATTCAGCAATGGTGTGTACACTCGTGAGGTATGGTGCACAGTACATGTCAGTGTGTTGTACAGGTGCACAGCAATGCTGTGTACATGGGTGCAGTGTGTTTCAGGGGAAGGGGCATCACCTACTAACACAACTCATGCATCACAGAGATGTATAATGTTGGTAACAAGGATTGTGCATGCTGTTAAGGACCATATGTCATGCATGTTGACTGTTGGGTAATGAGAGGTCTGTGTAATATCTTTGTGCCACCTCACCTGTAAGTGTGTGTGTGTGTGTGTGTGTGTGTGTGTGTGTGTGTGTGTGTGTGTGTGTGTGTGTGTGTGTGTGAGTCTGTGTGTGTGTGTGTGTGTGTGTGTGTGTGTGTGTGTGTGTGTGTGTGTGTGTGTGTGCGTGTGTGCATGCGTGCGAGTGTGTGTATAGAGGTAAGCAGTAACATACAGGTCTTAAATTACATTTTTTGTTTTCCCCTCACAGGTGGCAAGGTGGTTCAGAGTCCCTCCTGCAGGCAAACTGATGTTAGTGTCCATGCAGACTCTGACAATGATGATAAGCATGGTGAGGCACAAGCAGGGTTGTCAGGAGCTGAAGCTGTACCATCGATTGACATCCCACTTTTATCCACCCCTTCCCCGCACACAGTCACAATGCCCATACATAGCCCATCACCAGCGGCCATAGATGAGGGACAGTTGCCGAGTGGTGGCATGGGACAGGACAGTGTGGGGACTATGGCAAGTGTGTCTGTACACAGCAGCCATAGCCAGATGAGTGGTGAGGTACCACACAGACAGATGTACAGGGGTGCTCATAGGAGGGCTGCTGGCCATCATGCTCCTGGCAGAAGTGCCACACCAGGTGTCACCAAATGCATGTTTTGAGCCATCATGGAGGAACAGGCATGTATGGAGTGTTACACCAGATAAAGTCTGAGGCGCCAGAGGTCTACTCATTCTGCTGTAATTGACAACATCCGTGATCATGCAGGTGCCCACCGTTATTTTGCAGAGGTCCCGGATAGATGGTTGGGTAAGATGGTGGGAATCCTCAACCGTGCCATGTCTGTGTTAGAGCATGTGGTGGGAGTAGGGTGTCAGCCACGTGGACATAATTCAGCAACACCAACAGGTGGAGGTCTACTTGAACATGCAACACCTCACAGCTGCTCTCGTAGTGGCAGTACCAGCACCACCACTGCAAGAGGGGGTGATGTCCACACCACAATGCAGCAGGCCATGTGCACGTGCTCCTGGCCAGTCCCAACAGGAAAGCGGATCCAGCGGACAGTTATCATCAGGGGAGAGTAGCATATCTGGACTTCTACCTGGTAGTGCCTGTGGAACCCCTGTCAGGCACAGTTCCCATGTCCATGGCCGGACACGATGAACTGTACAGCCTGCCATGTATGGTCTGCAGCTGTCCAACAAACTACTGTATAAGGCAGCCACATGGCAGAACTATGCACATGCATACACGCACACATCACCAACACAGTTAGGGCACCTCCATACCTACACACACCATATCTGCACAGCCCATTTGATAAAGAACCCCGTAACATGCACACATGATGTCAACCAAATGGCTCAGCTTAGGCGTCTGGCAAACCCAAAACTCACCCTGTGCATATGGTGATACCTGTGTCACATCCTTGTGATCCATACTATGGATGCAGGGACATGCTAATATGGTTCTGATGCACAGGGTGAATGTACTAAGGTTTAGCAATGTAATGCTGTTTAGCATGTTTTCAGCTGGAAGGTTTAATACTTATACATCAGGGTGTGTAGCTGTCCAGCCATGATACATTATAGCTGTTATTAACACTGTCTGATAGTGGTCTCCATACTTTATTCTGTTTGTGTTCTAGGTGTCTATGTGTTAGCAGGATGTTGGTCTGCTGTCCTTTCCTAGAAGGGATATGGCACTGTGGTGACACATTGGCTGTGTCATATCCTGGGTACAGCTGAACACAAGTAACAGGTCTGTATAACAGTTACTGCATGTGCCACATGGCTGATAGGTCCGAGGGGTGTATACGGTGAGTGCATGGTGGCTGATGTCAGTAGCTCTTCTACAGTGGACAGTGGTAAGTGTACTGGGTGGCACACACCAAATATTTGTGAATAATACACACACACACACACACACACACACACACACACACACACACACACACACACACACACACACAGAGGCTTTGGTGCTGATGAATACACAGAGAATACTGTACACATAGATGTACTTCATTTTTCATTTAACTCATTTTGGCCTAATTCCACCAAGGTCAAATAGCCAAAACATCACATCAGTAAATAATTAGTCTGCCAGTTTAATGTCATTGACAATGGTACTGGCAGGGTATATGTCCTCTTTCCCCAATGTAATGCAATCCTAGAGTTGGTAAACATAGCTGTGCTGGTGTGGGTGGCACAGCCCCCCACTTTGGAGGGTGTGGGTGGTGTAGAACCACACACAGTGTGACTAACAACTACTTAACCTGTTAACATAAACTGCACAGTATAACAGCACATTAAGCAGGGGGATACGCACAACAATAACTCCAATGTGAGTGGCTGTGCCCAAAACAACCATACCCAACAATATATACCAACTCCAATATCGCTGAACAGCTGTACAGTGGGGAAGAGGGCATTTACACATCCACTGCTAGTTTTTATTGAATTAATTTCCACAAGACGATTGCTTTGAAATGTTAACTTTTGCCAGTTAGTTCCTGGACAAATTATCTGCTGGGACATATATTTTCTGCAAACTGAAGTAGATCCCGTCACATACACACACACTTACTTGGCAACACTGAGAGTAGAACCCCTACCTAGGTACATATTGCTAATAATATGTTTGGCCTTAATTACACACATCACAGAGGTTTTAGGATGAGGTGTGTCCCAAGTTTCCTGTTAAGTGAATAACATCACCAGGCCTTGTACAGTATGGTAATGGAGGATGTACTACCTATGATAATGCTCTGACATACCCACAATCACACATTGACCAGGACTGCAATACAAACCCTTGTCTATCTAATCAGTGCTACTACATGGATATGCTTGCACATGCCACAGGGATAGTAGGGTGCGGGTCATTCATGGCTCCTAATGTCAGCAACATCGCCATCCCTTATTATGTATGGCAAGGTTTATTGTATTTGGAGAATGTGGCCTCAGAATGCTGTCTCCTACAAATATGCACACTCATACACAATTGCACACACACACACACACACACACACACACACACACACACACACACACACACACACACACACACACACACACACACACACACACTTGCCAGGACTCAGAGGGTAACCCATGCCTATCTACCCATTTGTAAAACAGTGTTATGCTGGTACTGCAAGCTCCAGGTAGCCCATAGGGTGAAGAGTGTAACATGGTACATTTAATGTCAATTACAGCAGCAGCCGTTTCTAAGTATAACAACTGGGGGGGGTGTAGTGGGTGACAAGGCCCTCAGAGTATTTTCAACTACAAGTTTGCAAACAAGCAGACACTGTTACTCTCAGTAATGCACACTGACACATTTGAGGTCCATAGGTGCAGGTGTTCCTAGGTATGTACCAGGCTAATGTCCATGGAGAGATGAAAAGAATAGGGCATATGGGTACACTGGTATCATGCCACCTGACATTTGTTAGCAGGCCATCTATCAACTGATGCCACTTGAGTGATCCCCATGGTGACAGTTAAATTCATAGGTTCATAGGTTCACAGGTTTATACTAGGCTATCTGCCCTAAGGCATTTATAAGCCTAGCCCAGAATTTTGTGGCTTACGCCACCCCTTATGTTAAAAAATACTGTGCCCATTAGTTTGTTGTGCCTCTGTCCAGCAGTGACACAGAGATGATTCCCGGGGTAAACCTACGATCTCCCATCCACCGGTCAAGATTTCTCTTGAACAGAGCCAGCGAGGTGGTCTGCCTCACATGGACTGGGATTTTATTCCACAACATAGGGAGTCTCTGGGTGACAAATCTATCCCTCCAGCATGTCCTATTTATATCCGTGCTAAGGTTTAAGTCGCTTGCTCTAGTGGATCTGGTAGATTTGGATTTTTTGAGGTGGAGCATGTCCATTAATTCCGGGTTGGACATGGCCTTGTATGTCAGGCACAGGTCACCTCTGAGCAGACGGTATGCGACTGAATAGAGCTGGAGTTTCTTCAATCTGGCAGCATATGACAGATTTTGGAGTCCCTTTATCCTTTTGGTGAGGAACTTTTGGGGTCTCTCCAATTGCTGCAGGTGTTGGGTGAGATACATCCCGAATGGGGCATTGTACTCGATCATTGGTCTGATAAGTGAAGGGTACAGGGGAACAATGACCTCACTTGATCTGGATGTGAATCCCTTCATGATCAGGTGGGCAATGTAGAAGGTTTTTCTAACCACTTTAGCAATGTGAGTGTCAAAAGAAAGGCCACTGTCAACCTGGGTCCCCAGGTCCCTGATAACCTCTTCTGTGCTTAGTGGATTGCCACATATATGGTAGCTTGGGGTTACCTTGTTTTTCCCAAAGGGTATGACTATACATTTTTTGGCATTTAACTTCAGGCCATGGCTCTAGCACCAGCTATCAGTTTCCGTGAGACCCCTCTGAAGGATATCTGTGTCCGATGTACTTTCCACTATGGCTCCCAGTTTGCAGTCATCTGCAAACTTTGTCAGCCATAGTCCTCCTATGTTTGCCTGTACTTCTGAGAAGTAGATGCCGAACAACAGGGGGCCAAGGACTGAGCCCTGTGGGACACCACTTGTGACCAGCTTGGAGTCTGACATGGTGCCAGCTACTCTAACCCTGTGGGTTCTGTCCTTTAACCAGTTTGCAACCCATCTTGTGACATATGGGTTTACATTTAAGCTGGTAAGTTTCTCTATAATACCCGAGTGGGGTATTGTGTCGAAAGCTTTTGCAAGGCCAAGGTAGGCTGTATAGACTGCCTTTCCCTCATCAATGGCCTTGGTGACTGTTTTAAAGAAGTCAACCAAGTTCAAAAGGCATGATCTGCCCTTGAAAAAGCCAAACTGGGTCAGGTCCAATGTCTGCAAGTCCCCTATGTCTTTGTTTATGAGTTCCATTATGATCCTCTCCATAGCTTTGCAGACCATAGCTTCATGGGGCGGTAATTACCAGGGTCCGTAGAGGCACCGCCTTTGTGGAGTGGGACCACACTTGCCGTACGCCACTCCTTGGGCACGTATCCTGTGGTAAGGCTAAGATTAAACAGCTGCCTTATGTGTGGGTTTAGTTCCTCATTGAGTTCGTGTAGCACACAGCTGGGGACACCATCCGGTCCCATTGATGCTGTGTTTTTAGCTTTAGAGAGAGCAGCTTTCACCTGTGCATTGGAGATGTCTGGGAGGCTGCACTCTGCTGGGATAGTTATCTCTCCTTTTGGGGGGAGAGGGGGGTGAAGTTTGCACTGAACCTGTCTGCCAGTATGTTGGCAATGTCTGTGGGTTCAGTGATTTTTGTATCATTTTGGACTAATTCTGAGCATATCTGGGAGTTTCCACCCAGGTTTCTAACATAGCTGAAGAAGGCCTTATGATTGTCTTTTGAATCTATGGCAATTTTTCTCTCAAAGTTGGCCTTGGATGATTTTATGAGTGCTCGTATTTTTTTACTAATAGTGATCAGAGGTGTCTTCTCTTTTATGGATTTTGCTCTATCATGTAACAGCTTTCTCCTCTTATTGTAAAGTTTGTTTATGGCTGGGGTCCACCAGACTGGACATTTGCCCTTGGTGGAAAGAGTCTTGGTTTTATTAGGGATTGCCTGATCCATGCAGTCCTGGAGGTGTTCATAGAAGGCATTTGTAAGGGCTTCCGCAGCTTGGGTTGTGGTTTCCACTGGCTCAGGGGCCTTGAAGGATACCACACCAGTCTTGAGTAGTGTGAAGTTTGCTTTAGAGAAGTTCTTCACTGTGGTCTTTTTTGTTTGGGGTGGGGGCGGGATGTGGATATCCAGTGAGATTAGTTTATGATCTGATCTCACCAATGAGGGATATACTTCTGGTGTGGAGCATTTTGTCCCCATGTTTGTGATGATGAGATCTAGTATATTTTCTCCTCTTGTGGGAATGGTAACTAGTTGTTCCATGGCATTTGAATTTATGAACTCCAGGAACCTTTGGGCTAGAAAGTTTGGGCTTGAGTAATGTTCCCAGTCTATATTCGGGTAGTTGAAGTCACCCAATATAATGGTGTTTGGAGATACATTTATACCCTCCAGTGTCTTCAGGAAGGCTGTGTGGGGTTCCTGAGTTTGAGAGGGTGGCCTGTAGCATGCTACAAATTGTAGAGCAGTTTTGCCTATGGTTAATTGCACCTGGATGGTTTCCGATGCTTCGTGCGTTGCCACCAACCTGGAGGTGTGGGTATCCTTGAGGAATATGGATACACTCCGTCCTTTTGTGGTGTGGTCCGGTTTTTGGGGCCGGAACGCATGATATGAGGTAAAACCTGATAGTGCCGGGGTGCTCTCAGGAGCCTTGAACCAGGTTTCAGTCACAGCACAGACATCGATGTTCTCCATACTGAGAAGGGCCTCGAGTGCATGCATTTTGAGATTTAGACTTCTGGCATTGAGCAGCATTACCCTTAGTTTCTTTCCATTTTTGTTTTCTAGGGTGGTAGGTTTAGAATTTGAGCCTTGCCTAAAATAGGCACTATGGGGGTGGCAAGAGCCTTAGCCAATATCCGGAATCCCAGGGGTGACAAGTGCAAGCCGCCCTTGAAGCAGTGTGGCTTGTCAAGCATGTCATCCCAGGCAGACAGACACTGGATCCCCTTTGAATGACACCAGAAATTAAGCCAATTGTTAAAGCTGATCATCTTGTCTCTATGTTGTGGCATCATTCTTGGTGAAGGAAGGATGCTGCTCAGGGTCAGGGTCATACCTGCCTGGGCTACATAATCAGAGAGCTCCTCTATGTCTCTTTTCATGTAGTCCAGGGAGGTACGTCTCAGGTCGTTCACACCAGCATGGACAATGATTGTGTCATATTTGTACTTGCTGTGGAGTGACCCGAGTGCTTGTGTTATGTGGTGGATTCTAGCGCCCGATAGGCAGCTTACTGTGACCCTCTCCTTCTTCAGCCTGGTGAGTGGGATGTCAGTGTGTATGACTATGGAGTCACCTATGACAAGTATGTTTGGTGTTGTATTTGGCCTTAAGGGCTGTGACTGCTTTGCACACTGATTTTGTGGTTTATGTGTTGCCTGTGGTGTGTCATGAGGTGGCTGTTGCTTGCGTGTCTGCTTTGGAGGCCTCTGCTGTTTAGGTAAATTTTTGCTCAGAGCCTCCGAGTATGTCTTTGTGTGTTTATGTGTTTGATTCATTGTTGTGATAGCTTTATGTGAGACTGGTTTTGTGGTGTGTGTAGTTGCCTTCTCCTCCTGTCTGGTCTTGCCAGTCCTGAGTTGAGAGAGTTCAGCCTCCAGTTTGGCTAAATAGCTGCATCTCTCGCAAGTATTTGTGTTATGTGGGAGGAGGAGAGGGTTGTCTGTGTACATGAGGCAATTGTAACATTGCCTCAATATTCCCAGATTCACCAACTGGACAGGAGAGGACGCCAGCATCTGGCCCTTCGACATGCTAGAGAAATGAAGTTAGGGGTGTAACTGAATAAGAGAGGACTTAGTAAGGAAGTGGGTACTCCAGGGGGGGGGGGTTCGCTAGTGAGGGACTTTGTATAATACGGAAGTGCTAAGCCTGAAAAGAAGATGCTTTTAAGACAAGTGCTGAGCTTTTTTTTTTTTTGGAGAAAAAAAAAAAAGCTTTTTAGGAACAAGTGCTGCGCTTTTTAGTTAAGGGATATACTGTTTAGATTACTAGCAGAGCAGTTCTAAGGGAAAAAATGAAGAACAGACTTTATGGAGCCAGAAAAAGTTTAACCTTGTTAAACCGGCGCTGCCCGATGCTGCTCTAGTGGCAACTCCGCACTAAAACGCGCTAAAGCACGCTAAAGTGTGCTTGATAGCAGGGGCTGGAAAGAGCCAGGAATTAACCCAATACGGCCAATAAAACTACAGTTTCAAGTCAGTAACCACTCCCACGGAAGGCAGGGAAGCTGCTCAATGTTTTTCACTGCCACTGATCATCAGAGAGACTTTCCTTTAGCCCAAGCAAAAATGGCCTCACAGAAACTTACAAACAGTTCAAGAACAGCAAGCCTATAACTGAACTTTTTTAAATCTCAGAAAAGTGGGAAAAAAGCAAGATTTTTTTGTTTTTGTTTTTTCAGAGATAGCAGAGGTTCACAAGTAATATCAAGTTATAACAGTGCAGTAAATGACCCCACACAAGAGTGCTAGGTCAAAGACAGAAAATATGCAAGTTTTGAGAAAAAACGATTTTAAAATTAAGTGCAAACAGGAAATTCAGTAAACAGCTTTTGGTTGTGCTCTAAATACAGCTACTAATGCAGAAATCAAGTTTAACAAGCCAGAAAATGCTCAAACTAGGCAACTATGCAGAAAAACTTAGCAAATAAACAGAGAAAAATACTTAAAATCTCAAAAGTGGCTCCCTTCTTCTCTCAGCATTTTCTCCTCTTGGTGAGTGCTTCACCAACAGCCAACAAGCCTGAAAAGACACCAAACCCACAAGGCAACTAGGTTTTAAGAGAGGAAGATGAAGGAGTTTTGGAAATGACCCCTACTGGTCAATAAAACTACAGTTTCAAGTCAGTAACCACTCCCACGGGGGGCAGGAAAGCTGCTCAGTGTTTTTCACTGCCACTGATCAACAGAGAGACTTTCCTTTAGCCCAAGCAAAAATGGCCTCACAGAAACTTACAAACAGTTCAAGAACAGCAAGCCTGTAACTGAACTTTTTTAAATCTCAGAAAAGTGGCAAAAACCAAGATTTTATTTTTTGTTTTTTCAGAGATAGCAGAGGTTCACAAGTAATATCAAGTTATAACAGTGCAGTAAATGTCCCCACACAAGAGTGCTAGGTCAAAGACAGAAAATATGCAAGTTTTGAGAAAAAACGATTTTAAAATTAAGTGCAAACAGGAAATTCAGTAAACAGCTTTTGGTTGTGCTCTAAATACAGCTACTAATGCAGAAATCAAGTTTAACAAGCCAGAAAATGCTCAAACTAGGCAACTATGCAGAAAAACTTAGCAAATAAACAGAGAAAAAATACTTAAAATCTCAAAAGTGGCTCCCTTCTTCTCTCAATGTTTTCTCCTCTTGGTGAGTGCTTCACCAACAGCCAACAAGCCTGAAAAGATGCCAAACCCATGAGGCAACTAGGTTTTAAGAGAGGAAGATAAAGGAGTTTTGGAAATGAACCCTACTGGTCAATAAAACTACAGTTTCAAGTCAGTAACCACTCCCATTGGGGGTCAGGGAAGCTGCTCAATGTTTTTCACTGCCACTGATCAACAGAGAGACTTTCCTTTAGCCCAAGCAAAAATGGCCTCACAGAAACTTACAAACAGTTCAGGAACAGCAAGCCTGTAACTGAACTTTTTTAAATCTCAGAAAAGTGGGAAAAAAGCAAGATTTTTTTGTTTTTGTTTTTTCAGAGATAGCAGAGGTTCACAAGTAATATCAAGTTATAACAGTGCAGTAAATGACCCCACACACGAGTGCTAGGTCAAAGACAGAAAATATGCAAGTTTTGAGAAAAAACGATTTTAAAATTAAGTGCAAACAGGAAATTCAGTAAACAGCTTTTGGTTGTGCTCTAAATACAGCTACTAATGCAGAAATCAAGTTTAACAAGCCAGAAAATGCTCAAACTAGGCAAATATGCAGAAAAACTTAGCAAATAAACAGAGACAAAATACTTAAAATCTCAAAAGTGGCTCCCTTCTTCTCTCAGTGTTTTTTCCTCTTGGTGGGTGCTTCACCAACAGCCAACAAGCCTGAAAAGATGCCAAACCCATGAGGCAACTAGGTTTTAAGAGAGGAAGATGAAGGAGTTTTGGAAATGACCCCTACTGGTCAATAAAACTACAGTTTCAAGTCAGTAACCACTCCCACGGGGGGCAGGGAAGCACATCCAATCATCCGGTTTTCTCTTGCAGAGGGCCAGTGAGGTGTTCCAATTGACATGTATGCAACATATATTGCATAACATGGCCAGTGTCTAGGTTAGAGACCTGTACCCAAGCATGTTCTTTTGACTGTGGTAGTCTGATTGAGGTATCCATGGCATGTGGTGCATACAGGCTGGAGTTTCCTAGCTGTGGCATTCATAACACATTTGGGCAGACATGTCAGTGTCAGTCAATCAGAGATTGCCTGTAATCAGCCAAGATGGATACCTGACATGTGCACATCTGTACGAAGGACACACCGAAATTAGCTAGCCAACAGGTTGTGCATTAAGATGAATGTTTTGACAGACAGACATCTAACACTGATAGGTATGCCATTACTACATGACAGCAGTCCTCAATGACATGTCCTAAACACATAGTAGTCTACAGTTAATATCAACATATCAGATCAATATCCAGTAGGAGATACATAAAAACATACAACTCACTCACCAAGAACGCGATAGTCAGTACTCAGAGTCCAGCTTTGCATGCAGGTGTGTATAGTTCCAGTACTACAATCTGCAATCTACTATTACTTGGAAATGCACTGTTAAAAGTAGTAATATAATGATACAATACATGCAAGTGTAACGGCATATAACCTGGGATACTACCCATGTATGAAACACATACAAAGAGAAAAGATTGGAGTACTAGCCATGTATACTCAGGTGTCCCATACAGTATACTCACACCCCTTGCTACTGTAATGACAGCACATTTAAGCATGTTATGTACATCGGATTAAATACACTTATTACAGAATACCCTGCTATTGTATCAGACTAGATTCTGATCACTGGTTACCAGGGCTGAGCTATGCTTAGCAGGTGTAAACATTGCTTAAATGTAAATGCTAAGCACATTTGCGCACTGGTAAAAAAGCCTACACGGTGTAAGCACCTTTTTGTTTAACCATATGTTAACCCATGCAAACCCACTTAAAGCTGCTCAAAACTGCATTAACCACTTTGTATTCAACAGTCCTTGTTCTGCCTAGCAACAAGATAACTAGCCCTTGAACCCAGGACCCTGTAGACTATAGTCACAGCACTTAACCACTAAGCCATCTGAGCTGTACAAATGTCTGTTGCTTGTTCAAATATATCATTCAGTACATGTACTGAATAGTACTGAACAACTGCTTTGACTACTACAATTGTTTACTACTTGTTAGTGAAAATAGTGTTGAATCAGTCATGTTTCTCTATCTAAATATACACATATCAGATAAATATGGTGGGATACATCTGAGAAGGTATATATAACACTCATATTTACACTTAAGGATATGGATATATATATATATATATATATATATATATATATATAAATATATATATATATATATATATATATATATATATATATATATATATATATATATATATATATAGATATACATATGTAGATATATGTATACATGTACATACACACAAACACACACACACACACACACACACACACACACACACACACACACACACACACACACATATATATATATATATATATATATATATATATATTTTATTTTAATATATATCTATATAGTTTACCACCATATTGTCGAGCACACAGTGCTCAAACTTGTATATATCTGAATGTAATTAGTGAATCCTGGCATGTCGAATGGGTGGAATGTTGCAAGAACACAGAATATGACATTTCCAACTGCTCTACATCCATAAACGAGTGCTAACATGGGTCAAAAAGGGGACGGGGTTTGCGATTTGCAACATCTGCATTCGCAAATGTGGGATGCTGCCGCACTCCTTTTGGACATTCGGGCTCGACCATCCACCAGTCGACCATATGGTGGTAAACTATATATATATATATATATATATATATATATATATATATATATATATATATATATATGTATGCACACACACACACATATATATATATATATATATATATATATATATATGTATGTATATATATATATATATATATATATATATATATATATATATATATATATAAAAACATATGCCCATAACATGTAGTGGAGTCATACCTCAGCACCATAAGTCACAACCTCTTAGTGCAAGGGAATGTGATGTAAGTACTGCAGATATAAATGTAGAATGTTACTACAGTAGCAGGGTTTGTGTCAAGAGATATGTTGTGTAGGACGTCACTTCTGATACTGCCATGTGTGCCATCTGTTACTGAACGACATCATAAAATCATCATAATGAAGTACCACACAAATTACAGCAATAATCCTGTGGAATACAGCAGAAATATGACCAATAAACGTGGACAGTCTGGAACTACCTGGTCAGTCCAGAGGTATACACAGAACTCCTTAGTGCAAGATGTGTGGACCAAGCCTGAGAAAGAGGATGTTTACAGTCATGAAAATGGGGATATCACACAAATACTGGAATAGATAAGCTCACACAGTTGATTTATTCATACCCTCCTGTCTGTCCTAACACATATTAACCAGAGGAGCAGAGGTCCCAAGCCCACATACTTCCCACTAGTTAGTGACATACATCTTCACAGCATCCCACTGCTTTTTCAGAAATACACAACACATTATGGTGGCCAGGCAACAGTACAGCTGACAAATATCTGGACATAATATCGCACTAGGTAAATACCTTGAGCCGCTAGGCATGTCAGAAAGCACTGTGTAAACTACAGGTAGACTGATCCAAGTTTCCTATGGGAGAATACACATGTACTTGCAAATATAGCAGTCACTACAGGCATGTAGCAGCACAGAGTAACAGACACCAGTGTGAAAATGCATACCCACAACCAATCTCAACACAGTCACAGTCACATTATGGTAAGCCTAATTAATATTACAGTATATGGACTATGTGAACAAAACCAACCTCATATTTGCCACTCACACACTAACCCTACATATACTGGCCCAGTTCACAGTGTAGTCTGATGCCTGACTGTGGTATGGGACATGTCTCAGTCTGGCCCTACAAACATATATGCTGATAGGGTACCAGAAACTGGAGCAACATGCAACATCAGATAGAACAGGACCAAGAACACTGACATCTACCACAGTCTGTACACAGGCCAAGTAACATATTCACAATACACTGCTGCACAATACTGACACTCTGTCAACAATTACCATAAGTGCACAGACATCACTACTGTACAGACTACAAGAGAATGTCCAGGTTTTGTCCTCAGATATAAGGCCTACTATACATAACATGTCTAGCAGCCTGATATATCACTGGTTCTTATCAAGAATGATGTCAGTAAATAATGATATCAAGAATGATGTCAGTAAATAATGATATCAAGAATGATGTCAGTAAATAATGATATACTGTACATATGCACCTCTTACTGCATGACATACAGACAAAGGGTGACAGACTTGGGGGACAGAAACAAAAATACAAGGTCAGTATTGACATATTGCTGTGATAACCTGGGAAAATTCCTGGTGTAACAGTTTTTTTTGTGACATATCTCTTCTGAGGGATATGAAGTCAGTAGCACACATGGATGTCACCAAGTATTGACTGCAATCATCAGAGTATGCTACTTCATTTCTAAAGATAGGAAATGTGTGAGTAACACACCACATCTAAGACTCAAAACTCTGGCTAGTCTGCAGATAGCCCTACAAGTGAGAGTTTCCTCAACCACACAACACTGTCATGCCAGACTTTAAATAATGTAGAACAGCCATATCCACACAAACCTTGCTAAACCAACATTACTTCAAATGTAGAACAGCAATACTTACATTCTGTCCCCATGTCTGGAACATCCCCCTCCTGTTTATTGCCCTGTCTCCACAGTGTATGTTGTAAGAGGTATTTCCAACTACCCTCTTTGATGCTGTTGTCTGACACCCACATGGAGTCCTGCTCACAGTGAAGGAAAAGGGTGAACACTCACATGAAGTGCTTAGTTATATGAGTGTGTTTCTATGCAATTGGGTATAGGTATGATACCACAGCTGTTCCACATGCAATTAGCAAGTGGGGGACTCCAGTTCGTGCATAGGCCATCATGAGCATTACCTATAAAAGTCAAGCTGCTGCCTATGCAAAACAGATGTACTTTTCCACATTCACCAGAGAGAGAGAGAGAGAGAGACAGAGACAAAGTATGAAAGGAAGGGAGTAAGAGCCAAGCGTGTTTGTGTATGATCCATGGGTGGAGTGTGGTATCTGGGTATTATAATGGTTACCTATATTGTTTACTAATCCATACTGTTACATAGTAATTGCACATGGCAGTGCACATTTATGACTGTGGATTGTCTACAACAACCTCTACAGTGTTTCAAAAATTTTGGCCTAGTAATGTGGACATTGGGATATACAGGTCCTCAATATAATGCTGTAGCAAAACCTACACTGCAACGGATCCTGTCATTACACAATCACACCAACAGAATATTGATCACACAAACACACGCTTACCAGTATTGAGTTTCAAACCCCTACCTGACTATGTATTGTTATTACAGTGTTACGCAGTTGTTGCATGCGCCACAGAGCTTACATGTTGGAAAGCTATCTAAAGGTATCTTTGAAGGTGAGTGACATCAGCAGCAGTACTAAAGGAGGGGTAAGGGAAGTGTAGCAAGTGTGAATGCCCACAAAATGAGGTCAACAAAGACACATGCACACTCACACTCTCTCACAGAAACACACACATTATCATAGTTGGCAGGATCAAGATTAGAACTCCTACCTAACTAGTTTGCTACACTACAGTATCAGTTATCGCAAGCACCACAGAGCTTATAGGGCTGAAACATAGCCAAAGTTGTATTTCAAGGTGACTGACATCAGCAGGCATGCTAAAGTAGGGCAATGGGAGGTATAGTGACTGTGAATGGCCTCAAAATCATTCATCGTTACACACACACACACACACACACACACACACACACACACACACACACACACTTGCCAGTACTGAGATCCATAGGTTCATTGCTTCGTAGGTGTGTAGTAGGTGAATGGGCCTGAAGGCTCTACAAGGCTAGGCCAAGGGAAAACCTTGGCATCAGGCTACATGATAATACTGTGCCTGAGCGCCTACATAATAATGATGAAGAGGCAGTAGTTGCTTTAAATAAGTTACAAGACGAATTTCAAACAAGAGGCTATTCTAGCTCAGAAATCACTAGAGTGATAGCAGATGCATGGAAATTGAGATCTACAAGATGTAAACCATATATGAGCTCTTATATTGCTGATACAAGTATACCTTATGATACAAGTATTGATAGAAATAAGTTTAGAATAGTGTTTAGATTTGCAAGTGACATCAATAAGTATACGGAAATTATTAAAAAGAATTGGCACTTATTACATGAAATACCAGGTCTGGTTTCCACAGTTGGTGACACCCCAAACTTCAGTTTTAGAAATAATGTGTCTTTAAAGCAGCAGCTCTGTAATAGAAAACATCAGTCTTTTAGAAAAAATCTCTCAGACAGGGCACCTTCCCATGCAGGAATTGTGCTGCTTGTCAGCATGTCTACACTAAAAATGAGTACATTCATCCTGTGAAATGTTTTAAACTTTATACGAAGAATTACTATTAATGTAAAATTGTCGATGTTGTTTATTTTTGTTTTTGCCAAGCATGTCATGCCTATTATGTAGGCAAAACAAATAGAAGCTTTAAAGAAAGAATGTTAGAACATATAAAGGACATACGGAACCAGAAGCAATCAAATGCTCTAGCTAATCATGTCCTGAATACAGACAGTAGTCATTGTTTTAAATTTATAATCTTACAACAAATAGTAAGGACAAACAGAGGTGGTGATGTAGAAAACCACACTGAAGAATTAGAACAACAATGGATCACTAAATTACAAGCAGATAGATATCCTGGTTTGAATGGCTGCACCTCATTAGTTCCTTACCTTAAGGCAAGGTGCCTTAAACACTAAATATGAGTTTTTTTATATATTTTTTATTGTATTATTATGGTTATATGTGCACAAAATGTGTGTGTATATGTACATATATATATATATATATATATATATATATATATATATATATATATATATATATATATATATTTTTTTTTTTTTTTTTTTCAAAAACAGGTTTATTGTTTTAACATATAAGAGAAATATCATAACAATTTTATACAAGTAATTAAAAATAGATATTATTATAATATTCAACAAAACAACTAAAGTATTTACAAAGACATCCACTACAATCAGATAAATTAATTAAACTAAAATACCATGCTATTGAAATTAGAATTTTTTTAACAAATTTTGTAAATTATCCCATACAATATAATAAGATGTCTTTCTAGTTGTTCTTGACCTAATTGTGTTTATTTCCATATGGCACACTATATTCATAACATTTTTAAATTCATTGAATGAAGGAGGTGTATCTGAAATCCAATTTCTGGTTATTATTTTCCTAGCCACTGCTAGAATAGACCATAACAAGGGAAGCTTAACTTTTTAACACTTTGAGGTACAGGTGTGTTGAATAATATAAGAGATTTAGAAATAATGAAATTATCTGTAAAAAGAGCCTGCAAAAATTCATTAATTGACTTCCAGTATTCTTTCAATTTTATACAGTCATAAAACATATGAGCCCAGTCAGCATTAATTTCTACATTACATCTCTTACATAGATTATCTTTATTATTTATTTTATTCATCATCAAAGGTGTATAAAAAGATCTATGTAAAAATTTCCATGTATAAAGTCTCCAGACAATGGAAGACGTAGTTCTATAGGCAGATTCCAATATATATTGCTTATCTTGTTGATTTGGTGGGTCCCCATTAATAGAAGTGAAATAATTCTAGTATGTATCTACACTGTAAAAAGTTTCTTGTCTGATAATTTTATGTATGTATGAAAGTTTACCTTTATCAGAAACTTTATGTTGTAAATTTAATATCAAGTAATCAATCAGTGTTGGAATAGATTCTTTAACTGTTATAGACATTAGATCTATTTTATTAATGAGATGTTGTCTAAAGGTCTGAACCTCTAACCAGCAAGTTTCTCTTAGATCAAATTCTTGTTTTAAGAAATCTAGATTTTTAACTTTATTATCAGATATCAACTGATACCAGTATTTTAGATCATTAGCTATAGCTAAATGAGTTCCTTCAGAAGTAGATAACAAAAGCATACCCTGAGTATACATTATAGGGAATATAATAAAATTCCATTCCCTATACTTAGGGTGCATGAATATAAAGTTACGATAGCTAATAATAATATTTAATGGGTAACAAACCATATGTTTAGGTGTAATAGGTGAAGTACAAAATTCCTTTAGTAACCATAACATGGAGTTATTTACAATCATATTTTTATGTGTTAAGGAGATTTTCATGAAGTGCATACTAATTAGCTCCCAATAATCTTTCCATTTTGCGACATATGACTGATCTATTAATAAAGTAATAACTTTTACAATAGAAGAGATAGTATATAAATTAAAGTCTGGAAAAGAAATACCCCTTGAGACCAGCTATTAGTATGTTTCTTTAAAGCAATCCTAGGTCTATTAGGTGCCCATAGGAAATTTAACATTAGTGTATTCAGTTTCTTGATAATTATTTTTGTAGGTGGAAGTATTATTGATTGTATTAAGTATAAAATCTTGGGGAATATTATCATTTTAATAATTGTAAGTCTCTCCTCCATAGTAAAAAACATATTATTCCAGGTATTAAAAAGATTTTGTATATTAAGAAAACAGGTATTATAATTATTATATATAATAGATTTAATATCTTTAGATAGTATTATACCTAAATAAGTTATCTGACCTGAATTGGGTACATATTTAGTAAAATCACTAATGAGAATATTTTTTCGTGTATATATAGGTAGTATTTTAGTTTTTCTTCATTGAATATTAAACCAGAAATACTTTTAAAATTCATCATTTTATCAAATAGAGACTGCATAGAAGAATTAGATCCTGCTGATGTAATTAGAACATCATCTGCAAAAGTTGAATTTTGGATATTGTATTTTCATCTATTTCAAAACCCTCTATGTCAGTACTGTTTCTGATCAAATTAGCCCAAGGCTCCATTACTAAAGTGAATAATAGTGGAGAAAGTGGACATCCTTGTTTTGTACCTTTAAAATGGGTATTTTTGTGAAACATATGTTCCTACCTTAATATAAGCCAATGCTCCTTTGTATAAATGCTCAATTAGATTTACAAATGCATCTGAGAAGTTTGTGCACTTCAGTAAGGTAAACAGATAGTCCCAACTTACTGAATCAAATGCTGAACTTATATCAAGACTAATAAGTGTTAAATCTTTCTTTTTCCTATTTGCAAAATCAATTAATGTTAAAGTTCTTCTTATATTATCAAAAGTATTTCTATTTACAATGAAGCCTGTCTGATCTATATCTATAATGCCGGGGATGATTGTCTTCAATCTATC
>NC_056739.1:1130655855-1130743355 GCF_019279795.1 Protopterus annectens
TAGTTTTTGTTAGAGTTAGTATTAGCTATAGATCTATGTGCTCTTTCGATACCAAAAGAGAATGCTTCTGGTAAGTCTAAAGTTTTAGGGAGCCATGTTGTTAAAAAAGAAGTAATATTGTTACCTTCAATATTTTCTGGCAGTCCAAAAATCCTAATGTTATTGTGCCTAGATCTATTTTCCAGGTCATCAAGCTTTGTTTATAAATGTGTATTTTGTTTCAGCAGAAACTCAATGTTGTTTTCCTCTTCTTGGATTCTATTTTCCATGTCATTCACAGCTTCTTCTATGCCTGTCATCTGGATCTTCTGTTGTTGCAGGTCTATATGTAACAAGTCTATTTGTTTTGTAGTTTTTTCTATGAAGGTATCTATTTTAGTATCCATTTTATCCATCTTAGCAGTAAGTTGCTGGATTATAGTTATCAGAGACTGAAGTTCTTTCTTGATGCTGGAGTCTTGAGAATTTGTCTTACTGGAACTCATTTCAGACTGATAAACTGACAGGAAAATTTCCAAAGTGATTTCTGACAGGAATATTGTTAAAATTTCCTTTCTTTTTTAGATATAGTTCAAGAACTATATAAAACAAACATATTTAGAAAGAAAATTACTTCAAAAATTATTTTTTTAAGTAATTAATTCTTGTCAGTGTAATGAAATTGGTGGAGCTGAAGAAATCTGCTGCTATCTTGTGTTCATCCTTGGCCACACACCCCTATATATATATATATATATATATATATATATATATATATATATATATATATATATTAATAACCATCAGGGATGACATTCCCCATTTTTTAAATATTATTGTGTGTAAATACACACCTTTCTATATATTTTATGCATTTTTCTTATGGATATCGATATATGTTCTTATGTTAGTGGAGTAATATCTCTTTAAATTGTGATGTCATACTAATTGTCCTAGTATTTAACCAAGCATCAGTTGTAGTGATGTGGTCTGATGAAGCAACATTAAGTTGTGAAAGTGCTTACCGTTTGTCTTCTGCAATAAAGTACAGTGACTGATTTCCAGTGTGTAACTTTGGTGCCTTAATTTACTTTTACATGACAATAGTCTCCAGTGTGGCTCAGGGGTGTAGTCCCTGGAGTGGTCCCCGGGGGTGGGTATTGTATTCACCATCCACTCATCTGGGTTACTATTGTGGATGGCCAGTGATGTGCACTGCTTCCCATGTGTGTGATCTATATTCCATAACATGGTCAGAGTCTGGGTTGTGCACATGTCCCATACACATGTTCTTTGACATGTGGAAGTGTACTTGAGATCTTTGGGCATATTGTGTGGACAGATTGTTATCTTCTGATGTAGCATTCCTGACCTCATTTTGTGAGACCTGGCTATGTAACTGAGATCATGCTTGCACCTACATTGACAGCAGGATACAGATATTCAGTGGAGTTAGTGGCATCTGTCCATACAGGGCATGTGTATAAGGCATGGTATTCTCTTTGTGTGTTGCATTTGCAGACTCTACAGTTGTTGCAGGCATCCAGTGGGGAACATGGCAAAAGGGCTACTGTACACATTTATTTGCCTACTGAAGGGATGGAACAGTGTGCCATGTTCTTTTCCTTGCTGAATAACACACAGTCAGCATATGTAACACATCAAAGTACTTTCTGATGTCAGTGGCACTGTTGTGGTCAACAGGCATGTAGTCCACTGCAATCACACTGTGGTTACTATCTGTGAGGCAATATGCAGGGAACTACCAATATAGTGGTTGTTGCCTAGCCAAGTGTGTTTGTATATGAGATGTGGGTGGAGAGTTTTATCTGAGTAATGGAAGGGTTGCCCATATTATTCACCAATCCATAATGTCACATGTAGGGCTATGGGTTGTCTACACCAACCTCTCTGGTGTTTGACATCTGTTGTCCTTGTAAGGTGGATATTGTGACATATACTAGGTCCGCAACATAATAATTTAGCAAAACCTGACCCCCAATGGATCCTGTTATTACAGGATCACAGCAACCTCCACACAGGATACTGATAACAGACACACACACACACTTGCTAGTACTGAGATTCAAACTCTATCTGGCTATGTATTGCCACTATAGTGTACCACATTTATCGCCCATACCACAGAGTTTATAGAATGGATGTTGTCCCAAGGTACTTCTAAGGTGAAGAACATCACCAGCCCTTGTAAATACTGGCATTGGGTGATGTAGTGGCTGAGAGATCCCAAAAATATTTTTACCCTACACACACATTTACATTTGCCAGGAGTGAGGTTCAAACCTCTATCTAAAAATCTTTACAGACCATTATGTTACGCATTTACTGCATGCACCATTGACCTTACATGGTTTAGGGTTGGAAATAGGT
The DNA here is from genome assembly GCF_019279795.1 of Protopterus annectens. Lineage (NCBI taxonomy): Eukaryota > Metazoa > Chordata > Ceratodontiformes > Protopteridae > Protopterus > Protopterus annectens. Next base: position 1,130,658,226 of record NC_056739.1, read on the forward strand.
ACTTCTAATGTGAGTGATATCTGCAGGACTGCTAACATCAAGCTTTGAGATGTGTACTGGGTGTAAATGGGGCCAAAACCTTTGAGGTACATATATACATATGTAGACATATGTACACACACAAACACTTGCCACGGATGAGATTCAAATGCATACCTATGTAGTTACTGCTACTACATTGTTCCACATTTATGACACTTGCCATGGAGCTTACATGTTGGAGAGCTCTGCCAAGGTATCTTAAAGGTGACTAACATCAGCAGCAGTGCTAAAGGAGGGGTAAGGGGAGAGTAGTAAGTGTGAATGTCCATAAAATCAGGTATCATCAAAGACACACACACACACACACACACGCACACACACGCACACACACACACACACACACACACACACACACACACACACACACACACACACACACACACACACACAGTTTCACAGTTGCCATGTCTGGGATTAAAACTCCTGCCTAACTAGTATGCTACACTATAGCATTATTCAGTTATCGCAAGTGTCACAGAGTTTATGGGGCTGGCATTTGTCCACAGGGTTATTTCAAGGTGACTGACATCAGCAGGCATGCCAAAGTAGAGCAGTGGGAGGTGTAGTGTCTGGGATTAGAACTCCTACCTAACTAGTTTTCTACACTACAGTATTACATATGTATCTCAAGTGCCATACAGCTTATAGGGCTGTGACTTGGCCAGAGGGTTATTTCAAGGTGACTGACATCAGCAGGAGTGCTAACATGGGCAATGGGAAGTGCAGTGTATGAGAATGGGCCATAAACCATTCCTCTGGAAACACACACACACACACACACACGCACACACTCAGTCACACACAACTTTACATTTGACAGGACTGGGTATATAAATGCTAGATGAATACTGATATGTACTATCGTGTTACACAGTTATCACAAGCACCACAGACACTATAGGGCTGAGGGCTACCAAAAGCATTCTCTACAGTGATTGACATCAGCACATCATGTGATATTGGCCAATTAGATGTGTGGTGGGTGGAACAGGCCTCATGATGGAAATCTATCTGTCACTGTCTGTCTCTCTCTTCCCCACATCTGTGTGTGTGTGTATGTTTGACATATTATAGTGTGTTGACCTTGGGTATGTGTGGGTATTCCTATCCAATGTGCGTGCAAAGCATGAATGGTGTACAGTGTGGTGTGTGTGCACAGACATCTGCGACTGTCAGATATGTATAGTCCACTGTGTCATCAGACATGGGCTTCATTTCTCCAAGTGTAGGAGCATGCCTAGTATGAACTTCTTTACTGAGTGTGTGAATCCATTCTAGGTAGGTTGTACACCAGTCCAGGGTTTGGTGTTCTATACCTAGAGCTAGCAACCTGTTTCTGCTGGATATCTGTAGATAGGTTGACAAAATGGAGTCACAATGGGCGACAGATAGGGGGATATTGTAACTATTACTGTCTGTGCTGCTTGTGTTACATGGTTGGTGTTAGCTGAGATATTCAAACATATGTACTGTTTACACTGTAATGTATTATGTCATCAACTATGACAAATATAACTTATTTGCTCACAGTTATTTCCTGGGAAATACAAGATGAATGAAGCCATGTCCAGTATTGTGGTCTGCAGCCTACATATTCTTGCACACTCATGCCATTCTGGAGGGGTAGCTGCAGACACTTGCTGATGGGTCTGTGTAAATAGTCCAGCACCTTGGTACTATGGTTGCTGAGGATCCCCTTCTTGTATACATATCGACATAACAGAATGGTCATATCCTGCTGTGGCTCATACATCTGGTCAGTTCCCCTTCACATTGTGGTTTATGAGCAGGTTTGTAGCCACCCATTACTGGGTTTTCAGGCAGGGGTAGTATGGGCACACATCAGAGTTTCAGACTTCACACACTGCATGACATCCATGCTTCTACACCCCTCCACTCTGTTATTCTATCCTCTTCCTAAAATTATGCGAGCGATATCTGAGAAATATCCCTATAGTTGTCCCTTCACCCCAGCAGTATTTAGGGGTTGGTCCATAGTTCATGCAGTAGGACATGGTGGGCATGCTACTGGGATTTGTCAACATGGCCTTGCATTTGTGTTCTGTTGACTGTGTTATATTGTTAGTTGGGACCCCATGAGATAACATACAGTAGCACTACGGGTGAGGCACAGGCCTTTGACAGAGGACTGTACACCATTTGGTAGTGATGCAGGCCATCTGTAGCAGGCCAGTGCATTCTGTCACTCCTACATTCCCAGGCTGGGAGCCACTGTATTCCTCTTGGGTGACAGGGTAAGTGTGCAAGGTGTTAATGGCAATAGTTCCTGTCCATATTAATCCATTGGTCTGGATGCTGGCAGGGTGCTGCTTACAGCTAGGGACACACCTGCATGAGACACCTCTTCAGCATGCTGCATTCTGTGGCCATGCCCATACAGAAGTGGGGGTCATACTGTACTCATTCCCAACAGCAAGGATATGACCTGTGATAAACCTGTGGCCGATGGTGGGGTGAGCTGACTGCATGTGTGATATGGAAGCTTCTTGCAGCTGACTCACAGATATACATGGGACATTCCCCTTATGCTGCCTTGTGCGGGGATGTAGGCAGTCTCTCATTACTTCATAACTGTGCCTTTTATGGTCTGACAGTGACTGGCCAGACTACATCAGTATTCCTTGCTACATAGACAACTAATGTGCTGCTAACCTGTATGTACAATTCCAAAGGTGTGTGCAGTTGACATTTACATTTTATGTACTCTGTCTAGGGTACTTCTACCTGTGTACTGTGTGTGTGTGTCTGAGACCACATTCATGGCATGTCCATCCTTCAGACAGTGACAGATATTGACATCTGGACAGTGAGTATGGACAACTGGTGACATGGTTATTGCTGAGAAGCATTGTGGTTGGCACTGCAGTTGTTGGAACATGGCCCTGTCATCAACAGTACTGGCCATAGGCCACCGAGACACAACCCTCCAGCATACATGCTGAAAACTTCCAGACAATATTGAACACACAACAACCTAATACATGGACCCCTGCAAATTGTACACATGCAATAATCTATCTTGTAGATTGGGCCAGCTCAGGTAATCTGTGTTCCACTGTTATTAAACCCACACATACATGTTACTGCATTTCTACATGGATTGGGGAGGGCACACCTGACAACTTTAAACATTTGCTATGACTGCACTGGTATTTCAGGTACTCTGTTGGCTTCCATTTCATTTTGTATGTTGACCTATCATGCACACTGGAGGCATATCAGTAGAGTACAGATCTTAGGTTTTATTGACCTACATTTCAGTTTCAGACTTCCTACCCTTCAGAACTAACATACAATTGCCAGACCTGTTGTAGTCTGTCTGTGTAGGTCTGGAGGGGGAGGGTGTTCACCATTGCCATCAATTGACTGCCTTAGCCCAGCCTTTCTTTATGGTCATCTACACCTATCCTGCTGGCTGAGGCTGGTGTTGGATATGTGAGCCTCACTGACATGCATGTGTGTGTCCTATGGATGCACATTTGGGCCACCACATGTACTGCAGTGGGATTTTTCACCTTGTCTAGTACTGCCTAGTATGTTGACACCAGTATTTGTTATGGATTTTATGCTTCCCATATAGGTGTCCACTATCTGCTGCCATCTCATTCAGCCACCTGATTCCCTTGCATGCTCACGTCCATACCATAGATACAACTATCAGAACATACTACTCCATTCAGCAACTGATAGGAAGAGTGGCTTACCTTGTGGCTGTGCCAGTATTGAGGATGGTGCTGGAGGGCTGACTATGTCCGATGCACATAGTACACTCCCTATACATGGTAAAGCACAGGTAGTGTCATGTTTGGCATCCCTTTTACTGTATGTTCGAGTCAGAGAAAGGTGTAATTCCCTGGGCCCCTACCATGTCAGTGTATGTGCTATGTGTTGTCTCTTTGCCAAAGCCTACATGGGCAGGCTCAGGTTGTTCCTCCTCCAAGTCCCTCTGTGCCTGTGATGGCCTTGGCAACGGTGGGGGGCTGTGTGGCCTTGCCCCATGCTGCTCCTGCTGCAGCTGTTTCCACAGAATCATATTGTATAGCATGGCTCATACTATGAACATTTGTGTATATGTAGCTGGACAGTACTGCAAGGCTCCACCGGATATGTCCAGGCAGCATAACCATGACTTGAGCATCTCAAACACATGATCTATTATGATTCTGGTTTGTGCGTGTGCCTCATTATGGAGTTCTTGTTTGGGTGTGCGTGTATTTCTGAGGAGTGTCATCAGCCACGTCTCCAGTGTGTAACCAGCATCCCCCATTAGGTGGCCATATAGGATGTCCCAACTGGCAAATGACTGGTACAGCTGTGTCATATGCCAGATGTGAGAGTCATGATAGCTTCCAAGGCTGCCAGCACACACATTCAAAATAATGCCCTGGGCATCGCACATGACCTGACAGTTGATGGAGGAGAAGCCCTTGCGGTTTATGTAGACCCTACCCTGCTCGCCGAGTGGTGCTTTGATGTTTATGTGTGTGCAGTCTATAGCACCCACTACCTCAGGATATTCTGCTATTTGGTGGAAGAGATGCATATTGCTAGGCAACACCTCATGGGTGTTGAGGAAATATATGTGCTCACCAGCATGTGCTGACATGGCATCCAGGAACTGGTGGAGTACCCTGGATGCTGATGCCTGTGAGATCCCCATGATATCCCCAGTTGGCCTTTGGAAGGTACCTGTGGCTAGTATTCTTAAGCTTACACATACCTTGGTATCCACTGGGATGGGTTCCCCTCTGTTGGTTCTGTGTGTGAGGTGTGGCTGGCATAGCTCAACAATTTGCTGTAGAATGCCCCTGTCCACTCTATAGTGCTCCACTATCTCCAGCTCATGTAGCCCCTGGTAGATTGCCCTGGGACTGTACACTCTTCTCCTACTCCTCACTGTGGGGTGGTCATCAGCATTCACATCCTCACCACCCTCAGTCTCTTGCACATAACAGCAGCCCCTAACATTTTGTTAGTTTTGTCAGGTAAAATTTCCCTGTTTATATGCACCGCTGGTGTAGAGTTTGTGGGAAAAACAAGACTGGAAGGTGTTTGCATAGTTTATAGTAGTGTGCTAGGCTGTTCCATGTGTAATTGGCTGATCTGATACATTTCACTTGCCAGCTATGCTAGTTCTCCTTGATTGCCTTCCTACTGCTGTTTTCCCTTCCCATTGCCTTCCTGTTTAAGACCCAAGGCGCAGCGCGCATACCCAGTGCTCAGATGTGAACAGAGCTGTTATTTCCTGTTTTTCTTTTAAACCCGTTGCACAGTGCACACACCTATTTAGGCAATATAAATACTGCTAGACAGCCTCAGACACACCCCCTTCCTTAGCTGTGCTTAGCTAAGGGCAAACACGGGCCACAGAGCTCCAATAAGCTTACAGCATGCATGACACTCCCCCTTATGAGGTCATCTACCTCTTATACTTATACCATGGTGTTGCTGCACCTATACGGTTGGGTGCAAGCTAATACGGAGAGGAAATCTGTGATTCAGTATCAGTCCCCTCATTTGCATAAAACAGAATGCTAATTCCTAGTTACCACACTCACACTGAGTCTTCCCCCTTAGCAACCACTATTCCCTGGTATTGTTGTCTTATGCATGCCATTGACTATCATGGCAAAATGCTGATTTGGATTTAAAAGCTTACTTCCAACGTTTTTTCTTATTTTCAGGCCAATCCCGTTTGCGCACCACTGCCCTATGCTTAAACGGTCAAAACTGAACCAAAAAAAACGTAATTTTTTATAATTTTCCAACTAATTCTCATGCCAATGGCCATATATTTGGCCATTGGCATGGCTACTACATTGAATACATGCTTTCTTTGCAGCTGTCATGCCTCCGTTTTGTAATTTGCAGAAATGTATTCTGTTAGTAACCGAATACATTTCTGCAAGTTACACTATTCCTGCACAGATGCCTGCCTGCTTCCTGGATCGCAAATTCACATCATTTGCATAATTTTCACCTGCTAATGGGGTAATTGGCATATAGCAGTGGTGTCCATGCAGGAATAGTGTAGGAGCACTCATGCACGTCCCGGGAGCTCGTTCCTGGATCACTAGTTGGCCATATTTCGTGCAGCACCTCTTACATATTCCTGCACGCCATGCAGAGTTTGCTGAATCCTGGGGATAATACGATAATAGAATAATTAAGTGGAATAATTAAATGACAATACAAATGTTAAAGACACAAACTGTTAAAAACACAGGAAAAAATAGAGGAAAAAATCATTATCACCACCAAAACATTATATAAGTTTTCTAACTTTCATCCGTCTATCTTTAAGAAACCACTTAATATTAATCACCTTGTTTAAACCAGGCTCTTGGTCAGCTTGTAACTTGATCTGCCACATAGTTTCTTTTTTCTCTATAAGGTCCTATATGTACAGACTTGCTCAGAAGTCACAAATAGTATAGGTCCTGTGTCTAGCTGTAGTTCTAGCTCTAGCCATTTCTGGGTGTACCCATGCCATGTTTTTAGCAGCCATAATCCACAGTTCTAAGCAATTAAGTCATACATTTTATCTATTGTCATTTCCATTTTATCTGACCTTTATAAGACCCAATGTCACTTTCTGCATCTGCCATTCTATACTAGATTCACTCTGTGTTTATTATTTTCCATCCCATGTTTGCCAAGTAACATATTCATTTTACCTTTCCACTTACACACTCTGTCATTATGACTTTATGCACACATTCTGTATTCTTTCTTTAGTTCATATATATTGATTCTTCAGTTCTTTTTTTGCTTTAAACAACCACAGTTCACTTGAAATGACCTTCAACAAGTTGTTTACACTGTTAAATGGAAATATACCCTGATTTGCCCCATTATCAGCTTCATTTTCTACTACTTTTCCATTCTACTGTTTAAAAGTCACAGTATACATCTGTTAATTTGATTGTCTATGTAATCACACTAATAAATCAAACTGCTGTTTTTAAACATCTGTACAAAATATTCACTACATATGAAACATACTTCTATCAATGAATTGATTAGCTATTTAATGTATTAATCTGAAATTTGTTTATTTTTGTTTATTTTTGTGGGTTAATTTAAGTTGCCCCTTAGGTGTAATGCTCTGCCTTTTCAAATATTAATATGTTCTGAAATTAGACTTTTTTTGTTAAGCACAAGAACCTTTTTCTTCATTGACTACTCCTGCAGCCATGAGGCTGTCACTTTGATTATCATGAGTTTCAGCCTGAAATACTGAAGCATAACTTTGTTCTCTTAATTTTGTTCTCCTGTAGCCAAATCGTCTGTCTCTTTTCTTGGATATGATCCCATACATGTGGAGTGGTCTCACTGACAGTTTATTGGGTATTTGCTATTTATAAGCTGCTGGTTATCACATATTTAACATAAGTACTGCAGAGGCACACACCAGAGAAAGGTGTGTCTATGTATGTGCATTTCAAATGTGCATACACTATAGAATGGACATAGCACACAAAGCATTTCTTGCCCTAGCATTTGCTGTCCTTGTCGTGGGTCCTTCGGACATATCATATACACACAGCTGACTAATCCAATACCACAGGTTAGGTATCGGAGGACTTGTGAGCAATGCCAGAATTTCTCCAAGACAGGAAATGCTGCCAAGGATCCGATGCTCTTAACTCTTACCGAAGACCCATTTCAAAGGGCTGATGTAGTAATTATTGGACTATTAAGTTATTCAAATACTACAGATAAGAGGGTCATTTCGGTGAATGCGGACTATGCTACTAGTTACATTTATGTTCTGACTGTACTGTCTACTGAGGCAGAGAGGGTGGTTAACTCTGTGCTTTAAATTTTCTGTTCAGATCTTTTAAAATAATAGTATTTCTTTAGAGGACAGGTGAATAGTTCAGTTCCACCATTAGTCAGTGATGAAGACATATGATGATCAGCATAAAGGAAGAACGGTAAATAGCTGCGTAAGTTGCTTATTTTGCATGTAGAAAATAGTACCTGATGCTTATTGAGTGATTGATTGATTGATTGATTGATTGATTGATTGATTGATTGATTGATTGATTGATTGATTGATTTGAGCTGAAAGCTCCTTTTAAGTTGAAGCTTGGGGAGAAAAGCTCCACAGAAAAATGAACATTAAAACATAAGAAATTCATAATAAAGTCAAATTTTAAAACAAATAATACATCAAAAGTTTTAACAATTGTGATATCACAATAAGCAAAAAAAATAAAATGCTTACATGCAGAAAAGTTTAAATAGCTGAAATCAAAGTAAGAAAAAGCTCTTTTAACAATAAGGACACTGAAGTCAAGTGAGGTTCTCTACAATCTTCTTTTTCCAGCTTTTAAGAAATACCTAGCCAAGCTAGAGTTTGCACTGTGTGATTCTTTGAAACTTCTTGTAAAAGAGGATTATAGGGTATATACAAATTACCCCTTAAGGACACCAGTTGTTTCAGCTATATGGCAGTTCCGAATGCCATGGCTTTTTCTTTTTAAATCAATTAATGGACAAATTCAGACCAATAAAGCAAAACACCATTAGCTGTGAATATGCATGTTTTAGACTTGTTATGATATCATCAGCACAGCATAAGTGGACTGTTCAGCTAACCTTTACATATGCAGGATTGTTGTACCAAGCTGTTCTCCTTAACCATTAAGGTGTCTGCAAAATATCCCATCTAATGACTAAATAAAAGAGTAAACAGGACACACAGCAAATTCAACTGGAAAAAACAAGAAGAAAAACCTAGCCAAGCTATATTTAATGCAGCTGATGATCCTGTGGACAGTTTATTTACCTGATCCTTTTCTGCTTTCCAACTATACATCATTTTTGCTTAATGCTACAGTGATGCACATAACCTAATAAAACATCTTGGAAAGTCATTAATGCCTTTTGTAATGACAATAACACATCAAATATCTCAACGTACATATCCGCAATGTGTAGATAAGATAGCATGTTGGAAACATATGATACTGTGTGATTTCTGCTGCACATTAGCAGATTGACAAAAGACAAAACAGTCGCTATCAAAATTATTGAAAATCACAGTGTGATAAAAGGTCTTTACATGAAGTTGGGAAATAAGCTACTAAGGTCTTAATGTAAGACTTCATATAAGAGTTTGTTCAAAGTAAGTCACTGACAGCCAGTTCTGTCTGAGGTATAGAGTAGTAAGGTCCTGACTACAACCTCAATGGCAGAGATTCAATTATAGGCCAAGTAGGTGCTGGAGGAGCTGGCAAGGGGCAGAAAGAGGTGTAGTGAGGCAATGCTTGTTCACTGCTTTCAAAGTTAGGGGGGGCACAATATTCACATGAGAGTCCCTGCCGGAAATTAGACACCTTACAGAAGTATTTGCTTCAGGGAATGTGGCAGGGTTTTCTATGGAATAGCACAACTCACAAAACCAGGCAACATGCTCCATCTAAGACCTGTTGCATAGCAACCCCAGATGCCTAGCTAGGTTGGAGTTAAGGCAGCTGCCACCCCAGGTGTAAGGTGTTAGGAGGCATGATCACCAGTTGTTAGTGATGCCAATGTAACTGCTTTTACGGATAAAGCACTAAAGCTCTGAAGTGCTTAGTGGGCTGTACTGTAACTGTAGCAAGCTGATTGCTACTTTGTTGCTACTTTGTTGCAAGTAGTTTGTTAAAATTAAAAGTAGACCTTTTGACAGAATGTTTTTGGAATAACATATTTTGTGCAGGCGAGCATTTTCTGAAGGATTATGAAGTCTCCACTTCTAAGGATTGACACACTCCCCTAGAATGAATGGGATTTTTGCCTTTGAGGAGAATTAATGGTACCAACCAAGACAAACTGGGGAGACTTGATTATCACCAAAGGTGGAACAAAAATAATAACAATAAGTTTCTAACCTATGGCAATAAAATATTTTGTTAACCTAAAATAAGTCAAAACAACTGAATAAGGAGCTTTACAGTGAAGTCAGAAAAACAGTACTTAAAATAAAGCAGAAGCAAGTTAAATATTATAAAGTAAAGGAAGGCATTTGCTGATCTGGTTATTGGAGGAAAACATTTTTATTAAATTAATATTTCTGAAGTTACATATTGCATTATAAAGGAAATCATTTGTTGATCCAATTGTTAGATGGAAACATTTGCCTTTAATGAATGGTCTCACAAATTTTTTGAAGCCAAACCCAAAAATGTGTATTACCCACAGTACAATGTTACAGTGTTAAGATTTCACCTTGAAACCTCAGACAGGATCACTTCCAGTCATTCTCCATGTTGACTGACACCAGATAAGCCTGTCCCTGCATCACTGGTCCAATTTCATTTGAAAACTTTCTAAGTTGATATCCAATTTCTCATCTGCAGATCACAAATGCCTTTTTTGACCTACTTAAAATCTACTAGCAACTGATTATTTCTTGCATTTCATTTATGCATCAAAAAAGAAATGCCCAAGGGTACTTTCCACTGGCTCCCACCTCATACATTTATAAATCCAGACTGGTTCTCCTATCATGATTATATTACACACTGAGACAAGTTAATACTTTTGAGTCATGCTTCATAATTTAAACTTCTACCACCATTTAATATTGTAGTAGAGTATATCTGAAATGTTTGTAATCTTTGTATGCCTGCCATTTAATATATGCAAAAGTCCACTCCATATCCCATTACATATTTATTAATTTTTCATAACACACAATTATATATAGAAGAAATTGGTCTTAACATACTTCTAATTAAGGGATAGCATTTCTTCAGGATTTTATTCAATTGTCCCACAAAATTTAACATTCAATTTATTGTAACACCCCCCAAACTGTATACTACAATCAATATGTTTTATAATGACCAGAGACAGTTTCTGCAAAGCTTGAACCACTAGCATGTACTTACATTATTTATCTTTTATCTAACAGTATGTTGCATTTTACAAGACATCAAGTGGTCATACTTTAGACTATGACGCATTCTTAGTTTCATAATTACTGTTTTTTGCTTGTCCTTGGAATAAGACACGAGCACCTGTTGTAAGCTAAGCTGTTTCTAGATATAATTGTGCCCCCCCCCATCAAAAAAAACATTGAAAAAATAGATCCTTCAGAAGAATGCTGTAAGGCAGAAGGTCTGTGTGTGTGTGTGTGTGTGTGTGTGTGTGTGTGTGTGTGTGTGTGTGTGTGTGTGTGTGTGTGTGTGTGTGTGCATGTGCATTTGCCAGAGCAGTGCAACAGTTAATATGCACCAATTTCAGGCTTAACTCAGGTAAAATACAAAAGATTTCACAAACAAAAAGGGCAGAAATGTTTGCACTGAACTTTCTGTGTTTACTTTAGAAGACAGTAATGTAGGTTTTAATCTTTGTGAAGTGAAACTATCCAGTTTCTCAAAAATCAGTGCATTTGTGACATACTCCTGTGTTGCAATAATCATTATTATTTTATATCAATCCACATCACAAAGGATGCCCATCTTCTCCAATGTAGATCAGTGAACAGCTGGTCTTAATTACAAAATTAGGTATTAACATGTCATTTAAAACTCTGGCAGGTGCTTTGGAAAACTACATTTACTACAAAGTTTAGTCCAAACTGAACATTCTGCCAAACTGTATTGTATCCCTTGTGTCCCTCTAAAGCCTTGAAAAAAAACTAAATTATAATTTAGGAGCTCTAAAGTTTCACAGTCATGTCTAATGAGAAATTGTTTAAAAACTATGGGCACAAAAGCAAATGTTTCTTTTTATGTTTGCCCATGTTTTACATTTATTTGCAGCACATGTAAAACAATGTGCTCCGTCATATAATGGTATGTCACTTTTAGCAATTTGTAAGCATATTAAAGTACCGTTTTCATAAAAATGCTTTCAAACTAATATTAATTCTATGAATGTTTAAAAGTGTTTTCACTATTATAAATACAGAAATTATTATAGTCGTTCTCAAAAACATTTTTATTAACAGGTGGGTGACATGACTCAGAACCTTAACGATGAAGCAATTTAATGCTAACATTGTATTACTGAAAATTACAGCTTTTCCATATGCAGAAGGTATAACCATAGAAAACTGCCATTGATCATTCTGTTACAGAAGCATAGGTAATGAGACTATGCATAACTTAGATTTTTTTACAGTGTCAACAGTTTTAAAAGCATAACATTATAGACAATAAATGATGGCAGACTGTGGCAACAGGACAATTCCACTTTTAGGCTGTCACATTGTTTTCTTACAGCTTTAAGAACAAACCAAGAGAAAAATGTAGCACACCTACATATTATATATAAGATCATCACTAAAAATACTTGTGCTTCTGTGTATACTTACAGACATCTAGTTTTCTGACAGATGTCTGTACTTAGATGTCTGACCTCCTTGGATACATACTATCATTATCACATTAACATATTCCATATTGAGTTTAATGACATTCTTTAAATGCTGAAACATCTGTATATCCTTGCTGACATCTAGTTTTTTGCCACATCTAACATATATTCTCGGATGTCAGAATTCTTTGGATATGTACTGCTGCTGTGTACCACTTAAAGAGTTCACACCAACATTCAGAGTCCATTATCTGTCATCGCTTATACTTGAAACACTCACAACTTATATATAAAAAGAATACCATTGGAATAGCCAGTTTCCAACAGAAAGGCTACCATCTTATTATTTATTTTTACTTACTTGCATTATTTTGTTAACTGGATTAGCCCTGCTTGGTAAAACCCATTTTAGGGGAGAGGTCCACCTATTGAGGGTAGCCCCAAACAGAAGGTAATAATTATTGTGACAGCCTCTCTTTACCTCAGGCCAGTAATCAAGGAACCTTAATCCTCACCCCTGACACTGGTGAGAGATGGTCACTAAGAACAGGAATGGATTTACGCAGTATTTCAAATACAGCTCTCTGCATCAAGCACAATTTCCCCCAAGAGCACACAGGGAACCCACTCCGGACCTGGGACTGGACTCTCTGTTTCTCCAGATCCCAAACAAGACTCACTTTGGAGCAATGTGTCCCAGTTCCAATTGGCTGACACACCCACACCTGGGTATTTGATTTTCATACACAGACACACACACACACACACACACACACACACACACACACACACACACACACTTCTGGGAAAGGCTGGCACAGATTTACCTGCTGTGCCCCCCTATATCCAGATTATAAGGTAACCACTCTGCCATCATTCAACTAACTACTCTAAGGCTCTTACAATGGAATCCAATTATACTGAGTAAAATCAATACTAACATAAATGGTAGTGTGTAACCAAAGCAGCCAGGCTTTTTGTTGGAAGAAGGCATCACTAAAATAAGCACAAGTACTCTCAGAATGTTAAAAGTATTCTCTAAAAGACCAGCCACAATGAAAGGTATAAAATATTGAATAATAAATAATAAAATAGAAAACATGAGTATACTAAATGTTTAAGTACAATAAATACCAGAGTTTTGTCACAGGAGAAATAAAAATAACACAGTTGGACAGATTAAAACAGATGCAGAAAAACAACACTCAACTAATTTCACTGTATTTCCTGATTGTCTAAAGAACAACTGCTCCCTAGCTAACTTAATAAAACAAGGCAAGATTAGATGCTGAGATGCTTACTTCCACAAGGTAAAGTGATGAGCTTCAGACTTAACTAACTGAACTCAACTAACTGTCTGTAATAACTGTCATAGATTTTTATATCAGGATCCAAAGAAAACAAAACAACTGCTGTGTGAGTTTCATCCTCTCAGTGCTACTTATAGAATGACATCATATTTGATCACCTGACTCTGGTACAATACATACTCAGAGCTTTGCTAAGATCTGTTGCAGTATCTGAAAGCTATAGAACAATTTCAAAAACTTCTACTCTTCCCTTTCAGAATTCTTTGCTTAAACATATACGTTTACTCAGTTATAATGACATTGTTAATACATTTTTAATGCAAGCATCTGTACAAGTTCGTGTGATAGTCAAATGGCACAAAATTATTTACATAATTCCAGCTAACTATGCTGGCATATGCTACACATGTGTATATCTATATCTATATATGTATATATGCATATATATATATATATATATATATATATATATATATATTTATAGTTGACATTTCATCGTAGGTTCATTTTACTAACAAAGAAATCAGGACAGTCAATTGATTGAAACTACATTTGACTGAAAATACATTTGAGTAAAAAGTCATTGCACTGAAAATTGTCATTGTTTATTGGTGGTATTTTTGGTATCTTTTTAATTTTCAGGAAATGAATAATATATATATATATATATATATATATATATATATATATATATATATATAAAATATATATATGGTTCGCCAATCCCCTCAAAATTCATAAGCTCGTGCCCAGAATCTCAAGCTTTCAGTAACTCAAAATTGTGAAGCGTTTAAAGTAAAAAAACAGAGATATACTTATGTGTATGCAGGGAGCTAGGACCCCCTGCATCATTCCTGGTTTCATGTGCGAGTTGTGTGACCAGACTTCAGCAGAGGAGTGGAAATTCTCCCGTTGTGCGCTTATGCATATAGTGCGTAATGGGAGATTTCCCTTTTCCTCACTGAAGTGCGATCTCGGAATTGGTATATTTAAGTGGGGGGGGTGCATGGGGGCTTGCCTCCTGCAAAAACCTTAGGGAACAGTTTCTTCTTTGTTTTTGTTCCCCTGCACAATTTTGAGTTACTGAAAGCTCGAGATTCTGGGCTCGAGCTTGTGAATTTCAAGATTTCAGTAATTCGATCTTGTGAAGGGGAACTATATATATATATATATATATATATATATATATATATATATATATATATATATATATGGGTCCCCTTCAGATAGTCAAACTTTTAAAAGCTCGACTTTATATGGCTGAGACCATATGATCGAGCTTTTAAAAGCTCGACTAGTCTGAATGGAGATCTCCATACAGCGCAGAATGGGAAGATTTCCCGTTTCCGCAATGTAGTGCAATCTCAGAGTTGGTATATTTAAGTAGCAGGGGGTGTGGGGGGTGAAGGGGGCTTGCCTCCCTGCTAGACACATTTAGTTTTTCTTTTGTGTGTTGTATTTTTTTTACATGGTCGATGTTTCAAATGTTTAATCATATGGTCTCGGCCATATGAAAGTCGAACATTTGGGATATCGATCGTGTAAAATAGACCCATATATATACATGATTGGAAAAATTCTTAAAGATTCTGCAGGTTGCTAGGAGTTCAGACTTTATATTCAGTTCAAGGGTAACAGAATTGTGATCTGATCTGATCAGTGAGGACATCACACTTGGGGGGGGGTGGATACAACCTTCCATCATATTTCTGATCCAGGATATTTACATCCCTAGTAAGTGTGCAGAATACCTGTTCCAGGGTCTTTGCATTGACAAAGTGGACAGAGAGTAGCTCAAGTGAGTCATAATGTTTCACCAGTCTTGAAGTGTGCTTCATTTTATGTAGATTGATACATTTCTATCTCTTGCTCTTCTTGTGTGGTAGCTGGTCCAAATGTGTGGAAGGCATTATAGCTTTGCACTCCTGAAGTGCTTTCTGTGGCTTTAAACTATGCCTTTGTAACTTCACAGATGTCAACACTCTCAAGGGTGAGGACCACATCCAAAGAGTGGGGCTTCTTGTTCAGATTCCTAGCATTAAGCAGTAAAACCTTTAGTTTATCTTGACTAGAATTTACTATGCCAGAAGATTTATCAGGTTGGCATTGCCTAAAAAGGCAATATAGGGGTGGATAATGTTTTGGCCAATATCCAAAAGCCTAGTGGAGACAGGTGCAAACCATCCCTTGCAAAGCAGTGCAGTCTGTCGATCATGTCCTCCCAAGTCAACAAATATTGGGTCCCCTTAGAATGACACCAGTAACTAAGCTAATTGTTAAAGTCAATCAGCCTCTGTTTATATTGTTGAATCATTCTTGGAGAAGGCAGACTACTGTTCATTGCTAGGATCATACCTGCATAGAACACAAAACCTGAAAGCTCTGTTATGTCGCTCTTCACATAGTTCAGGGAGGTACATCTCGTGTCATTAACATCCATATTGATTATGACAAAGTCATACTTGCACATATGATTCAATGTCCTGAATGACTGTGTGATCTAGGGGATCCTTGACCCTGATAGGTATCTATTTGTGACTGTCTCCTTGTACAACCTGAAGAGTGGGGCATATTAAGCAATCAGGTGACAAACAATTGCATGCCTAGCCAGTAACCAGACAATGACAAAGATGAGAATAAGACCTTGTACCTTGTGTTTGTGAAGTAACACCTTAACCATTATGCCAACCCCCAACCCCATATTGTGCAACATTGTTTTTTTTTACATTTCTCAATCAGATAAGTCCAGTGTTCATAAGCAGAAGAGGAAAGACAAACTATGCACCCTTCAGTTACAGGAATAGCTCATTAACAGCTCAAACCCTTAATCATATATGCTAACTTCCAGACTCCACGCTCATCTGACAAGTGTTTGGGGGGTTGGCTATAGCACCTTTTGAGTAATATCAGTGTTACTGTTTCTGTATGGTTTTAAAAGAAAGGTCACAAGCCAGTGTAAGGAAGAGGTGGCAATATTGTGAAACTAGATCTGAGTGCTGTTTGAATTGGTTATAAATAATGGGTGCTGTTAGATGCTTTTGTGGAGTGTTTGAATTGGTTATAAATAAGGGGTTCTGCTAGATGCTTTTGTGGAGTGTTGTTTGAATTGGTTATAAATAAGGGGTGCTGCTAGATGCTTTTGTGGAGTGTTGTTTGAATTGGTTATAAATAAGGGGTGCTGCTAGATGCTTTTGTGGAGTTTTGCTTGAATTGGTTATAAATAAGGGGTGCTGCTAGATGCTTTTGTGGAGTGTTTGAATTGGTTATAAATAAGGGGTTCTGCTAGATGCTTTTGTGGAGTGTTGTTTGAATTGGTTATAAATAAGGGGTGCTGCTAGATGCTTTTGTGGAGTGTTTGAATTGGTTATAAATAAGGGGTGCTGCTAGATGCTTTTGTGGAGTATTGTTTGAATTAGTTAAATAAGGGGTGCTGATAGATGCTTTTGTGGAGCGTTGTCTGAACTGGTTATAAACAAGGGGTGTTGCTAGATGCTTTTGTGGAGTATTGTTTGAACTGGTTATAAATAAGGGTATGCTGCTACATGCTTTTACGGAGTGTTGTTTGAATTCTTTATAAGTAATGGGTGCTTTTAGATGCTTTTGTGGAGTGTTATTTGAATTGGTTATAAATAAGGGGTGCTGCTAGAAGCCTTTCTGCAGTGTTGTTTGAATTGTTTATAAGTAAGGGTATGCTGCTAGATGCTTTTGCAGAGTGCCAAACAACACTATTGCTGTTATGAAGGGACTAATGGCACTAATTTATTGATAAGAAACCATTGTTATATGACACTGAAATCCTAATGAAATTCACTTTAGATGTGACTTGTGGAAGTCCATGGGAAAAACTTTGCGGAATTGGCCATTCGCGGTTTTCAGCATTCGACATTTAGGTGTCGACGTTTAGGTTTTCAACAATCTAAATGTTCGACGACATGATAGGAACCCTGCTATTCTTATTGTCAAGTCTAGTAATATCAGAAATTAGCTGAGTATAGATGTGAAGGTTGATATCTGAGGAGGGGTTGTTATTGGAGATATCTAACCAGTTAATATTGTCGCCTAGGATGATTGTTTCATTTTTTTATATTGCTGGTTGCCCAGGCAAGAATGTCTTTGAGAATGGGAATATTATTGCCTGGGAGAATGTATCTGACTATGATACAAAGGCTTTTACAATCATTTAGTTTTATAAAGGTAATAAGTAACTCTGCGGTGGAAAAAAGGGGAATAGGCTTTGAATATGGAATCACTGTAAAGGTGCTTGGATATAGTAAGGTGATGCCTCCACCTTTTCTGTGGAGTCTATCTGTTCTAAGGCACTAGTAGTTTGGGGGAAGAAATTCAGAATTCTTTATGTATGTATGCTTTTAGCCACGTCTCAGTTATGGCTGTAAAGTCTGGTTCATATTGACTTAACCATGCATGCAGAAGAGGGATTTTATTTCTTATACTTTGAATGTTGATGGTGATGAAATTTAGGGATTTTGTGGAGTTAGGGGCATTTTGAGAGGAAGAAGAAGGGCCAGAGTTACACACACAGTTACATTATACATCACATGTATTATTTTATACAATATAATCCATATGACATTACATAAATTGTTCAATTCCTGCTTCTCTATAATCTCATTCCTCCTCAAAAACATTTTTTTGCATGTATTTTTCCCACAATTTCTATTTTTTTCTAAGTAGTTTGCTCCTACCCTTTTCTAAAGATCCAACTTCCTGTTCTTTTATCTGTGTTACTATAGTCACTCCTTCAAGTACGGTTGGTTGAGACTTTGATGTCATTTTCCAGTAATTACTTTTTTAGCAGCCACCAGAATTAAACTTTACGAGGTCTTGCTATGTCTAGGCAATATAGATCCTGTATCCCAGCTCAGAAAAAAATCATTTCTTTAGTTACACTCATTTGCTAGTACAGTATTACTGACAAAGTACTCTGTATGGAATTTGTAAAGTCTGCCAACTCGTGATACTCTAAAAACATATGCTCCCAGCTACATCATTCTTCTCTATCACACCTCCAACATTTGCCATCTACCTGAGATAAAATTCTTCTGAGTCTGCTTAGGTTATAAAAGTACTTATGCAAACACTTCCAAGCTAAAATCCTAAATCTCCTAGACTTTGTTGTATATCTTGGAGCCGTGCATATGTCTTCCCATTGTTTCTTTGTGAATTGCTTATCTAATCTCTCTTCCCAGTCCTTTCTGACATGCTCTGATTGATTCCTATAGTTGTGCAGTATTTTATGTGCCATTCTAATTTTCCATTTTAAAAAGCAGCTTCTGTTCTAGATTCAACTAAAAACTCAACCAGTACAAGTCTTTCACTTAGTCTTCTTCTATCCCTTTTTCTTTGGATACTCTAACATCAATCCCTGCTAGGCAAGGCAGTCTCTAGCCTGCAGTCCAAATGTCTTCTTGGCCTCTTCCAATTTTATTACCTTTCCCTCTCTGATTATTTGTGCCCAATACATTGGTTCCTTTGTAAGTTTCCTCCACTAAATTCCATCCCCCTTTTGTCTGTTCTCTATACCCCCTAAGTGCAGTCATCCCTATCAGCAGAATTTGCTTTGTCCATTCTTGTGTGTTGGTTCAGTTCTTATAATACTTTCTGCTACTTTATGAATATAATATTCTGTATGACAGTTGTTATTCACTTTAAGGATCTGCATCAAAAATACCACTCTCTCCTTATTTCTTAAATTTCCCCGTTTCATCTTTATCCCTTTCTACTTTAAATTGCAGTTTTCTGCTTGCATTATATATAAGAGCCTTAAGTGTGTATCACTAAAATATCCCTTCAAATCAGGTAAATATAAACCACAGTGTTCTACTGGAAGGATCAGCTTATCCCACTTGACCCTTGACCTCTTCCCCCCCCAGATAAAATCCTTCAAATCTTTATTAATTACTATCCCCGACTTCTCTTCAGGTTGATTAAAATATGCCTGACTGGTGTATAAAACTAAAGAGAGTAAAACATTTTCCTGCTTGTATCTTGCTATCCATATTCATATTCAACAGCTTCCAGCTTCTCATTTTTCATATTATCTCTTGTTTGCTCTTTTCCCACATATCTTTAGATGCCATAACAGAATCCTTTATAACCCATACTCCTAAATACTTTATTTTAGCATGTCCCTATGAATGTGGGTATTGCTGAACCAGTTCATGTGTGGGTACATAGTTTATATCTATAACCTTTGTTGTATCTTCATTAATTTTATATCCTGAAAACATATGGAACTGTCTCAGAATGTTCCAAAACACTGAGATGTCCTTTTCTGGTTTGGGCAGATAAAAGTAATATTGTCTGCAAATAAAGCCAACATTTCTTGATTACCATCCTTGAATCTATTATTTCCTCATTTTCTTTGCCAATGGTTTTAAAAGATGACACCCTTGCTTTGTTCATATGTTCAAACATAACTTATCATAGATGAACCCTCCCATTTTGATTTTTGCCTCCAATCCCTCGAATATCCTCCTAATTAACATTATTATCGTATCAGGAAGAGCGAATGCTTCCTTTTCCCTACTTATAAAATCCCAGCTTACTCTGTTGAATGCTTTTTATGCCTCAAGACCCACCACCAACAGCAGTATTTTCTTACATACTGCTTCCCTCTGGATCATCATTGTTCTATTGATGTTTTCAGATGTTTGCCTCCCCTGCAGAAAACCACACTGATCCATATCTACCTATTTTGGCAAAAAGTTTGACATTCTTTTAGCCATAATCATGGTTTAAATGGAAATAGGCTTATCTGAAGATGGATCTGATGGGTCTTTATTGTCTTTAGGTATTACAGCCAGCACATGATGTTGGTGCTCCCCCTCCTTTTAAAATACTGTTAAACAAACCCTTTATCACTTTTCCCCTCCTAGCTATCAAACTTCCACTGGAGTACCATCTGTTCCTGGAGACTTTCCTGAATATTGGTTATACATCACCATGTTATCTCATTTCCTCCTATCTTAACAGTTACTTGTTGAGGCCTCTAACCTTGGCATATTTAAGTCTTCCATAAATATTTCCATTTGTGCTTTTTCTTGGTTACCCATTTCTTTGCTTTATGTAAATTTCTATAAAATTTCTGAAATATCTCTAATACCTCTACAGAATGTCTGGTTATTTTTCTTGTTATAGGCTCCATAAGTTTAGCAACAATTTTTTCTACTTTATGTTGCCTAGGTTGCTGTGCTAAAATATTCTGTGCTATGGAGTTATTATCAAAAAAACAGTTGCTTACCAGTAATCTTTCTAAATTCGTGCATATTATCCAGGTACTCCATTATTTTCTCTTTAGCACTCTGTATTTGTACAGCTTATTGTTCTGTGAGATTCCACATATTCTGCAATAATGTAACCTTTATCAGCTCCTCTAAATAATTCTTGTTACTTCTTAACCACCTATTGTTTTATTTTCTTTCTACCCTATTTTATCTCACTCAGTAGCTATAAATGCTGGAATATTTTCTATCTTCCCTAATAACTACTGAATGATTTCCACTAACTATTCCTTAAATTCCTTTCTTTTTAACAGGTACATGGGGAAGCACCAATGCCTCATTTTTACATCAATGCCTTGTATTTTTATCTTTCTTATTACTGGCACATGATTTGAAATAGTTATTTATATCTAGTCTAGCCCAGTGATTGTGCCTTGGGAATAATATGTAAATTCCCCCTCTCTCTCTAAGTTCCTATTACTGAATTCATATCTTCTGTACCAAATATTTTCATAAATTTCTTCAGAAATATACCATATTGTGCTATATTTTCCTTTCTAGGCCCCACAGATACATTCTCACTGTTGCAAATCAAAATTCCCGTCCCCACCTATTAGTAATATCCCTGCTGAAAGCTAATTATTTCTCCCAAAATGTTTTAAGTTCCATAATAGCAGTTTCAGGTGGAATATAAATACATGCCACTGTAGTCCACATCACTTGCCAGTAGCCCCTTACTATCACAGCTCTACCCCTTATTATAATTTTCCTGTTCTATCACTACTGGAGCTTGTCTAGCAAATAATATAAAGTATTCCTCTTTTTCTTTATTTATTTATTTCTCTTTGTTTAATGGCAAGTTTTGACTGGGTTTTATCCCATTTTCAGTGAAGACCAGGGGAGAAAAGCTCCACATATTAGGCAAATACATTGAAGGACAAAACAAATGATATTTTGTAAAATACATTGAGTTTATATGAAAACACAGTTTTATGAATATATCTGGAATGCATTATATAACATACAGTAGCCTATAAATTTAAGGAAATATTTTTTCATGAGGTAGTTGATTCCAGAGAAATTATACAGATAAGCACATTACATAATACATCCACAGTCTATCAGATGGAGGTACAGAGCAGAGTAGCAAAGGCAGAAAGGGATTTGTAGGAGGTATAACTTAAGAGGAGAAGTAGTTATAGGAAACATTAGGTAGATTGAGGTGGAGAGCTTGTATAGATCTGCATTAAAGAAAATAGAGGTAGTGGAAGTTATCTGGGAAATGGAAGTTTTGTAGGAGAGAAAGTTTTTAGAGTGTGGAGTGGCAGTCTGTAAAATAATATTGTAAATGACAGCTGTGGGAGACTACGAAGTGAGATTTCTTATTGACAGAGATATAAAGTTGCATGGGTAAGAGCATGGTAAGAAAGGTTTAGAAAAGAGATGGATATCCTTCTTGAAATCCTTTCTTTACCAAATTCACATGCTCATTTCTTTCCAAATCTGTCTCCTGTAGCATTGTTATGTTCACTGTGCATTTTTTAATATAATTAAATATTGAGACCATTCATATTCCAAGATAATATGGAAAGTGTTGCCATTATGATAAGAAGTCATTATTCCCAGCTATTATATATGATTCTATTTTTCAAAATGTCTATTTTCAGCTTTTGTGATATGTGCACCCATTAACGTTTAGTGGCTTGATCCTTTATATTTTTTTCTTATCATCTCCATTTCAACCTATGTCACATTTTACAAGACTTTTTGTTTTAATGAACAGCTGCAGGATTCTTCCCAGTCAGTATTTTCTCTTCCCCTTTTCTAGTTGATTTTCTTGTAGGCTCTCTTAGTTTCATCTTTGCTAGCAGCCAGGCAGTGTACTTACTAGCCAGTAGGGGAATTTACTAAAAGATATTAAATTCCTGGTCCTTGTCTTTCAGTTTTTTTTTTTCACATTGGGACAGCTGAAGTTAAACTGTCAGTCAGGGCACAGCCATCTTAGAAATAAATTACATTCTGTTTTCATAGCTTTGATTGTTGTATTTCAGAGATTTTGTTAACTCCAACCTCTCAACTCTTTTTATACATATCAAATTAGCCTCCACAATAAAGACATAATATTACATCATCACATCATTAAAGACATACACATATTAGTCTTGGTAAGTTGTACACACAAAAATTAAGTTAGCACCATTAAACATGCAAATGCAGTAATCTCATTTTCAGATTAAATCCCTGTGCTGTAAAATTGTAGTATTTAGTGGTTTATGCTTTTGAATGCTTACAAATATATGCATAAAGTCTATAAAGATACTATCTATGAGCCACCCTTTCTCTATAGAAGAAAGATTTTATTTGTAATGCCATATATAACAGTGAGGATATAAGTATCAGTAAATTCTGATAGAAGTCTGTTAGTTTGTAAAGGTATTACTGCATCATTACATCTTCAAGTACATATATCTATTACACTTGAAGAGTTGTAAAGGCAAATTTTAAACTACCACAATTATGTAAAACATAAACCCACATTTTTAGACTAAATCCTTGTGTTTTAAGTTTATTCAGTGGTATTTGGTGGTCTATAGTTTCACATGAATGCCTAATGTACGTAACTTCCAGTGAAGTACCCTTTTTTCCATGGTTGAGAAGATTTTATTTATAACAGTGCATACATAAGTAAGAGACATCTCTAAGTTATCAGTTTGCAAGTATTTTATTTCAGAATCTCTACTCCTTACTCACATCAAGCAATCACAGTCACCAACACAGCTTTTTCCCCAAAAGGAGCAAAAACAGCAGTCATCATAATACAGCGAATGAGAAGTAATAAGAAGGCTATACTATTATTTAATAGTCTTCTGAAGTCAGCCAAAATTATGTATTCCATTTCATAAAGTGCTTTGCATTTAATCACACACATTCATCATCAACTATCACAGCTTACTGGTCCAATAAATTAAATAATTTATGCTGCAAATGCAATAGTTACATTTATGTTTTCCAATTTGTTCAGGGCAATGTCCATTAAAATAATCTAAAAAGGTCAAATGGCAGACTGAAATAAAGTGATACAGAATGAAGATTATTATAGGTGTTAAATGTAATATATTATTCAATATTATAAGGGAACCACTTTACTTTACTATTCATAATGTGCTACAGCATTCATTGAGTTATTTGATAATAGAAATAAACAAAAA
Organism: Protopterus annectens; assembly: GCF_019279795.1. Classification (NCBI taxonomy): domain Eukaryota; kingdom Metazoa; phylum Chordata; order Ceratodontiformes; family Protopteridae; genus Protopterus; species Protopterus annectens. The sequence goes on from NC_056739.1 coordinate 1,130,682,367, forward strand.
AAAAATGGTGATTCAATCCTTACAGTTTTATAGGTTTGATTGCCAAGTTTACTATCTACTGACCATGAAATTTGATTGCTATAACCCCATTTCAATAGTTTTCACACACACACACACACACACACACACACACACACACACACACACACACATTATTTCTGAAAAAAGATAATGAATGACTTTTTCTGAGTTAAGGGATGTTTATTGCATAATCTTGGTAGATACTGTATACTATATATGTAATTACTTTTCCTAAGAATGACATTTATTTTTACCATTAGGTCCAATAATCTGATGCCATCTCTCTTGGTAATGTGTTCTTTGCAAAGACTTTCAAAAACAGACAGATAAGGCACTGCCTTATAGACCAAGCAGAGGTTACCTGTCTAAGGGAACTTGTAAGAGATTATACTAACAGTTCATGATAAGTTTCAGAATACTCAGTGACCTCAGAGAAAAATACTGTTAAGCAGTTCATTAAGACTTTCTTAACAGTTCATTTCCAACCATATGATTTTTCTCGTACAAAATGGCACTGTTTCAAGCTGGTTTTGGTGGCTTATATGCAATAAAGGGATGACTCAGTTAAGTATTAAGTGATACAATGGTCTCCCTGTAGTTACTGGATATGCCCTTTGGAATTAGATGATCTATAGAATAAGCTTCCAAATCAGCTGCACCAGGTGTATATTTATTAGATCATCTTGGAAAACTTTGACATCTTTTAAATTATCTTTGTTAAGTAAAAACAAAACAGTCATTCACCTAAACTCCTCCAGCAAAACACCTCTCCAGAATAGGCAAGCTGTTATCTTACCGCTTACACCTTGCACCTGAAATAAAACTGCAAGTTGTGCTCAGGATAAAATACACCTTCTAATTAGTACATGGCCAATCAAAATTCAGATATATTCAATGAAGTTGATTGTCTCAAAATACACTGTTAGCTAGCAGCAAGCAGAACTAGTAAAAATTGCACAGTGCTAGCAGTCCATACCAGAACCAAGTATCATGTACAATTCAAAAAGAAGCCCCTCTGGTGGTCCACCACCTTAAATAATCTATGTAACAAAAAAGTAGAAACTCATTAAACTATACACCAGATCCAAAACCCCTCTTCTAAAGGAAAATATCAAAAGCATTACAAAAACTTGGGAAAATCCCTATCACACCCACTAAAGCAGCCCATAAACTTAGACTGACATCTGAAGCCAAAGACAATTATAAATTATTCTTTAGCTATGCAAGAAAACTAAGAAACAATCCTCTATGTTGTTCAAAACTATTCATAATTATGCCTCCTATTCTGATCTGGTAGATATTGTCAATACCCTTGTAAAAAATTAATTCCAATTTAATCCCTGAGACTTCTATCCAAAACCTTAAATACCTGAATCTCTTACGCTTCCAGTTATCCAAAAACATCATTCAATGAAAGTCATAAGTAAGACCAATAATATTTCCTCTACAGGACCTGACAATATACAAGGTTGCTTAATTAACAATGTTAAATGTACCCTAGCAGACCCGCTCCTTAAGCTATTTCATCTAAGGTTAGTTGCTGGTTTGGCCATAATGAGTGGTGCACTGCAGTGGTCATTCTTTTTCATAAGGGTGGTCTTACAACTGACCCAGGTAATTATAGAACTATAAGTCTAACAAGTTTCATCTGCAAAATCATGGAACATACTATAAGCAACCTCAAGCAATGATCTCAATATCATTACTAGGAGATTAGACCCACAACAGCTTGGCTTTGCAAAGGGTAGATTCTGTTTAATGAATCTGGTTAATCCCTTTGAAAGGGTTACAAAGACTATAGGTGATGGCCATGCAGGATACACAACATATCTTGACCTAACCAAGGTCTTTGATGCCATTCCCCATGTTGGCATCTATAGAAGATAAATGCTTTAAAAATCAACTTATATGTACTCAAATGGATAGCAAACTGGTGGAAAGACAGGACCCATATAGTACAAATTGCAAGCTCCTCATCAGAAAGTAAGAAAGTAACCAGCATTGTCCCTTAGAACTCAGTGCTGGGAGCTCTCCTTTTTGACCTTTATGTCACAGATCTCCAAGCAGAAAACCAAGACCTCCGGTTAGCAATGCTTGCAGATGACTGCAAATTAGAGGCTGTTAAGTTGTTCTATGATATCCAAACCCTCTAGAATGAACTATCCTTAATAAACTCTTGTGATACTAGAATTGAGCTCAAACTAAATGCTAAAAAGTGTAGACAACCCCTTCCCTCATCATACTGTATAGACAGTACACCACTACAAAGTGAAAATGAGAATGAAAACGAGGGACCTGGTAACGAGTCGATAACTAAAGAATAGACCTGTCCCTCCAAACCATTTTGGTGATGCTGCAGAAGAGGTTTAGATCCCTAAACCAAGTATTTCTAATGTCAACTGACTTGCTGATGAGCAGTAAATCTATCAGTATTGGATCAGAGGATGTCTTGTATGCCAGACACAGGTCACCTCTTAGCAGTCTGTAGGATACAGAATATAGAGACTGGGCTTTGAGATGGTCCATGTAGGGCATGTTTTTTAGCCTATGTTGTTTGTTACCAGCAAGGACATTACACAAAGGGCTGTGCAGCATTTTTTCATAATAGTGAGGACCAAATCCAGTATGTTTGAGCACCTGCTTGGCATATTAACAATCTAGTCCAGGGAGTTTGTGTTTACAAAATGTAGAAATCCCTATACCTGCATGTTTAGTGTTCTATATTATTTCCAGTTAATAGCAGGGTAATAAAAGCTAACCATAAATATGGTGTTGGGTTGATGGTCATTGTCTTCAGTAGGCTTAAATGCATGTTGTCATAGGATTATAGGAACTTATTAGGCTAATGGCCAGAGGGCCCTTACAAGCTTAGCCAAATTTACCCTTGTTACTACGATCAGCACCTATTGCCCCTGTCCAAGAGGGACACAGGTGGAACCCCCAGTGTGAATTTACAGTTACCCATCCAATCGTCCAGACTGTGTTTGAAGAAGGCCAATGAGGTGCTCTGTTTGACATGAAGTGGGAGTCTGATCCAAAGGTGTAGTAACCTCTGGGAGACAAATCTGTCCCTCCAGCAGGTTTTATTGATGTCAAATACCAGGTTTAGGTCCTTAAGGTGAGTAACCCGTGTGCCATTTGGTTTGAGAATGTGTAGCATTTCCAACAAAGCAGGGTTGGAGATCACTTTATATGCAAGGCAGAGATCGCCTCTGAGTAGTCTGAAACAGAATAAAGTGACAGTGATTTCAGCTGATCCACATAGGATAGCTGCTGAAGACCTTGAATTTTCTTTGTGAGGAACCTTTGTGGTCGCTCCAATTGCTGCAGGTGCTTCAAAAGGTACATAACAAAAGGGGTGTTGTAATCAATTATTGGCCTAATGAGTGAAGAGTACATGGAGGTGATAAGTTCTCCATTTCTCGAGGCAATGCCCTTACATATGAGATGAGCCATACAGAATACTGTTCTTTCCACTGTGGAAACATGATGATCAAAGGCAAGGTTGCTGTCAACCTGAGTGCCCAGATCTCTCACCACTGAGTGCGTACTTAGGGTTTTGCCATTGACATGGTAATTTGCAGGAACATTGCTCTTACTGAAAGGGATGATAATGCATTTTTTTTGCTTTAAATTTGAGGCCATGACTTTGGCACCAGTCATTTGTTTGCATAAGACCTTCTTTAAGGATGTGTACATCATTTGGAGATTCTATAATGTACCCAGTTTGCAGTTATAGTCATCAGCAAATTTTATCAGCCACAGTCTCTTGGTTTTACCTTGTACTTCGGAGAAATAGATTCCAAACAGTAGAGGTCCCTGGACTGATCCCTGCGGAACGCCACTGGTTATGGGTCTGCTTTTGGAGGTGCATTCCCCTATTTTTGACTGTATGGGTTCTGTCAGTGAGCCAGTTCACAGCCCACCTTATGATATAAGGGTTGATATCTAGCTGGGAGAGTTTGTCAATGACACCTGAGTGATGGATAGTGTCAAATGCCTTGGCTAGGTCTAGGTAGGCTGTATGCACAGATTTCCCCTCATCCAGGGCCCCGGTGACTGCCTCGAGGAAGTCCACCAGGTTTAACAAGCATGATCTCCCCTTGACAAATCCAAACTGGATAGGATCTAGTGTTTGGAGATTACCTATCTCTTTGTTGATAAGGTCCACGATGATTATCTCCATGGCCTTGCAAGTAAGGCTAGTCAGGCTAATAGATCTGTAGTTCCTGGGGTCAGTAGAAACACTTCCTTTGTGTAAGGGGATAACAGCGGCTGTTTTCAATTCAGCTGGGATGAAGCTGGTGCTTAGACTGTGTTTGAAAAGAGTACTCAATGGTGATGCTAATTCTTATTTGAACCCATGCAGGATGCAACCTGAGATGTTATCAGGTTCCACTGATGCTGTATTTTTCACCTTAGAGAGGGTATTTATGACCTGCTCTTTAGAGATACAAGGTAGGGGTCAGGTGGTAGGGATGCCATGAGGTACATGTGGCAGGGAAAGTGGAATGAAGTTTTCACCAAACCTGTTAGCTAACAGGTTAGCTATGTCCACAGGCTCAATATATGTGTTACCACTACCAGTTCGGCAAAAATATGGGCCTTACCTTTTAGGTTACGGATGTAACTAAAGAATGCCTTATGCTTGTCCTTTGTTGAGGAAGCTAACTTGGATTTGAAGTTTGCCTTGGAGGACTTCACAAGAAATCTTATTTGCTTATTTAAGCTGGGGAGATAGTGCCTCCAGTTAAAAGTCCGCTCCATGTTATTCTTAGGCAAGAGTTTCTTCCTTTTATTGTAAATCCTGTTAATGGTGGTTGTCCACTAGGCAGGGTTGCTCTTCCTTGAAGACCTTGTTTTGGTCCTAAGAGGTATTGCCAAGTCAATGTAGTTATACAGGTGCTTGTATAGGGCATTGGTGTAGAGCTCGGCATAGTTACCGGTTCCGTTTGGGGGGAAGGTGCAGGGAAGCTATTTATACCATCCTGTAAGAAGTTATAGTCTGCTTTGGAGAAGTTTTTAAGTCTAGTTGCTGCTGGGAGAGGGTTAGGTGTGATAGTTGCTTCAAATGAGACTGATATGTAGTCAGATCTCATGAGAGATGAACTCACAGTGGGGGTGGTACACTGGTCTCCCATATTTGTAAGCACCAGATCCAGGACGTAGGCTCCCCTAGTGGGAGTGTCAACCAGCTGGTCCAAGGTATTGGAGTTGACAAAGTCAAGAAACCTTTGGGCAGGTGAGTTTGAGCACGAGTACTTTACCCAGTCAATGCTAGGATAGTTAAAGTTGCCCAAAACCATGGTGGTCGGATGTATCTTGATAGACTCAAGTTGATCCAAATAGGCAGGGTGCATGTCCTGATTCATGGAGGGGGTTCTGTAGCTGGCAATAACTTGAACAGGTGTCCTACCAATAGTTAATTGCACCTGAAGTATCTCTAGGGTATCATAATGTTTAACCAATCTAGAGGAATATTTATCTTTGAATATTGCTACACCACCTCCTTTAGTTTTCTTGCTTTTTGTTTGTGGTCTGAACGTGTGGAAGGAGGTGTAACCCAGTATGGCAGGAGTGCTCTTCACAGCCTTGAACCATGTCTCCGTGACTGCACAAATGTCTGCATCCTCCAGGGACAGGACTGCTTCCACTGAGTGCCGTCTCATATTAAGACTGCTAGCATTTAGCAGCATGACTTTGAGGTTGCTTTTGGTTGGTATTTTTACATCGGGAGTTTTGTCCTTGTGACACTGCCTAAAAAAGGCACTATGGGGGTGGCAAGAGCCTTAGCCAGTAGCCGAAATCCCAGGGGTGACAGATGAAGACTATCTCTGGCAAAACATCAAAGTCTGTCGATCATTTCATCCCAGGCTGACAGATATTGGATCCTTTAGAATGACACCAAAAACTAAGCCGGTTATTGAAGTCAATCATTTTCTCTTTGTATTGAGGCATCATTCTAGGTGAAGGTAAAATGCGCTTAAGACTAGGGACGTATGTCAAATATGTGTTATACTTTACATTTTTCTACTTGTGCAATGTCAGATTCCACTAAAGCCTGACCTATCTATAAATCTTGTACATTTTTATTTGCTGCTTCAAAGGCTAAAATGACTATAATGGCATTTTCATGTTAAACTTTGTTCTATAAACAACCTTCTTTGAATGTGAATTAATTTATTTCATGTACAGTCTGTACTCTCACCATTTACTGTAAAGTCACTGTATAATTACAGACCTTTGACAAGTTTTTCGTATTAGCCACACACTCAATCACAGAATTTGTAACTTTCTTCTCACATTAGTTTAGGGGTAAAATTATTTCTAACAAGCTTACCAGCTGCATGTAATGCTTTGTTTAGTTTGCGAAGGAACAGGAGAGTTATCATTAAAAGGTAGGTTAATGGCCAAAAAGTACTGATAAGTACAGTCAACTACATCGTTAAGAAAAGTTATCTTTCTCTCTTCAGTGTCAGTCTGACTGACAATGCAAATTATTCTGTTGTATCACAATATCCGTCACATCTTTGCATGTTACCTTTTATTTTCTATCCTTCAAAGCTCTTTTAGGCCTTAAAATCCTTAAAAATAGTGTCACAAAAATCTGGTGTTAAATTATGGACAGAAGGCCAAAAACCTTTAATGGTTCAATAATTTTAATATGTGAATCAGGATCAATGGAAAAAACAAACAGAACAGATTCAGCAATATGGAAAGGCTGGCTCCAAATGGATAGAACAGAGTCCAATAAAAAAATCAATGTACCAAACAATCCTTACTGACGTGGGCTCATGCATTTTACAGGGGCAGTTTCAAATACCACTAGTAAAAATGCAGTTTATGAATAATATACAATATATACTACAGCTCTGAACATATACCTGATCTTGTGTGTGTGTGTGTGTGTGTGTGTGTGTGTGTGTGTGTGTGTGTGTGTGTGTGTGTGTGTGTGTGTGTGTATGTGTGTTAGTTAGTGTCATTACATTTTTTTTGTAGAAGTGCTAAAAAGCTGAGGTTTTATTTTTTATTTTTTAGTCATGAAATAGTGTGGATTGAGAATTATGTCCTTCCCCTGGAGCAGTCTCAGAATTTATACATATATATATATATATGTATATATATATATATATATATATATATATATATATATATATATATACACATATATATATATATATATATATATATATATATATACACATACATATATATATATATATATATACATATATATATAATCAACCAGGGAAGGGGGGTAGCATTTTTTTCAATTTTTTTCAAATTAACAGTTTGATGACTTGAGAATCACTATTATGGCACTTTGCTGACAGTGAAATCTACCACTTGATAGAATTGCAGTTGACTGAAACTCAAATGGTTGAAACAATTTGACTGAAAATCATTTTGAGGGAAATCACATTTTACTGAAAACCAGTAGTGTGTCAATATAGATATTGAATATGGAGGATCTGTACTAAGAAAAGAACACTATTAGGATGTAGGGTGTTGCTAAGAAGATTGCAATGGTAGGAACCAAGGGTAGATGGAAAATGGAAAACAGTGCTTTAAGTGAGGGTGATGTGGTAGGGAAGCAGGCCGTGGTTGCAGGCAGGGAAACAAGGCAGTAATATATAAGGACAGTCAAAACCATTAGTAAACATATTAGAGTAAGGCTAATAAAATCTAGCTGGTGATGTAGCCAACATCAGTGTAAGGTAATAATACAATTGGATGTTATGCTCATTTCAAGACAGAAAATAAGAGATCAGAGAGTAGCAGCAAAAAAAAAAAAAAAACTGAGTGGAGGTTAGCCACAAGAAAAACAGAAAAAAAAGCAGTACAATCTTGCATGTGACATGAAGCAATGGTGTTATTGGCTGCTCACAAGTCCACAGATACACATAAAACCAGAGCATAACACAGGGAAAAAGTTCAAAACAGCAGTTTCTCCACAATTCATTTAGTTGAGATAAGTACCGGCCAAGAGATCAGATTAGACATATGCTCAAAACTCATGGAGACAGCTCTCACACAGCAAGAGACCTTCTGGACAGTGTTGTAATAACTCCACTCTACTTTTTGTTTCTCAATATTTCACTGTCTAAAGCAATATAATCAAGTTTCTAGCCATGCAACTCCAAAGTTAACTTGATACTTAGCCAAAGATAAAATGGCACATCTTAAAGGTGTAGGAAGTACACTGTTTTGACACTCTACCCAGATTAAGAAACATTAAGTTGCATAATGCTGTTCCACAGAATATGCAAATCTGACAATGACAGAGGGGTGAGAAGAGACAGGATGGGCAGGAGGAAATAACCTCTGGGAAATTAAATAGCTGACATTTCACAAGGCAAGTGGAGAGTAGAGGAGGTAGGATGGTGTTGTGCTCAACGACGATGGCAATGCATGCAAAGTACAGGAACAGAGGAAATAAATTTAAATTTTTCTGGTTATGCTAGCAGCAAATTATCCAAAATATACCTCTGACTCAAAACAGGAAGGGAAGTGAAATAACAGCAACATTATAGTTACTAATACATTATTGTAGTTATACATATTGCTAGTATATTATATGCACTGTACATTAGAAACAACTATATTTGATACTGTGAAAGGATTTTACAATGCCGATTGGCTAGGTGGGAAGCCTGATTTTCAAAGCCAAAAACTTGCATATATAGTGGACTGGAATATATAATATAATCTGGTGCTTTTCCGTTAAAGCCCTACCACTTCGCGCTACTGTGTTTTTTCTGTTAAAACAACTACCACTTGGCGCTGCTGTGTTTTGCCAAAGTGTCATCACCAATGTCCACTGCTCAGTGCCTTCTACTACCAACTGTAAATTAGATTTAAGTATTTGTCATACACAAGCACACAGTACCCCTTATCTGTATTCATGGTCTGCTGCTTCCAGTCAGACTGTTAATGTGATAGTAAAACATCAAATACTGATCAGTATTTGAACAGGACAGTCAATATGACATTTACTTTATTGACAGCTCATGGCCAAATGCTGTCTTTCTTCAAAAGACTGGCTAGCGACAGTCACACCACTGCTGTCAGAATACCCTTCATTTGATAAGTAAGACAACAGCCACAGTCTTTGTCAAATGAAAAAGCTCTTTACTTTTAATATGTTTTGTTTCATATACAAAACAGGACTGCCATTATACCAGGAAAGCGATTTCATATGTTATGACAGTGGACAGAAAAAACACTCTATCTATATCAGTAATTACATTTCCACACCCCGCAGATGAATGTGAGTTGGATACCGGGGGTTATGAAGCCTAAGTCCACAGTGGTACCACTCAAATATGTATACAAATGGGTGAATAGGCTTAGCAGCTTACAGCAAATATGCAAACTGACTTCGGTCACTAGCAGTGTGACTTTATTCCCGAGTAAGCTGTATACTTTAAGCCCCAGAGACGAGTTATAATCACAGACTCCCCAGGAATTCCATCACCTCTGTCTGAGCTCAATACCAAACCCAAATGCCAGAAGAAGAAGAACAGTGCAAGGTGGTACGGTTTCACTTCATAGCAGCGTGAAGTGGTAGGGCTTTAACGGAAAAGTACCTATAATCCTTATATTAAAGATTAATAGAGATGGCCGCGGTGGTGCAGCGGTTAGCGTTGTTGCCTCACAGCAAGAGGTTCCCTGGTTCGATCCTCGGCTGGGGTGCCTTCTGTGTGGACTCTGCATGTCCTCCCTGTGGTTGTGTGGGTTACCTCCGGGTGCTCTGGTTTCCTCCCACATCCCAAAGACATGCTGTAGGTGGATTGGACACTCTAAATTGGACCTAGGTGTGAGTGTGTGCATGTGTGTGCCTTCTGTGGAAGGTTGGGCAATGGGCTGGCAACTCAACACCGTAAAACTCCACTACCAATCATGAGTGGACAGGTGATCTGCTCTGGCAACCCCTAACCAGGAAAAAGCCGGAAGAAGAAGAGAGGCATCCTCAAAATATTTTTCAAACCCTTCATAAGCATCCAAAAAGAAGAAGGAAGTCTGCCTGCATAATTAGCTCTTTTTCCTCTAGCTTGTGATTTATATACCCAAGAAGACCAAAATTAATATTTCTCTCATCAACATATAATGCATTGTCTGTTTACAGTAATATGTTACTAGGATGAAACAGAATGAAATCTGTGGAGAGAGCACTGTGTGGAATTGATTTTATTATGGAGCATGTGCTAATATTAATTCAAATTCACCATAATACCACTTAAATTCAAACAGCTGTGGCACACATTCCAAACATAAGCAGCAATTAACTCAACAGTCTCTAAGAGAGGAGGTGAACCAAGTGACCCCAAATGATGTCATAAAACAAAAATGTCTGAAATGAAGATGCTTTCTACAAAGGTTATTTTTAGGTTTCCTGTTTTAGTCTTGATTCACCAATGTAAGATGAAATACCCATAATACTTGACATGAAACAGGCAAATTGCCATATAAATGAACATCATTATCTGAACATAAAAGATAACTGTAAGCAAATATGGACTAAAAATACACTACGTAAGAGACAACATATGTACAGCCCTGAAACGAAGGAGAGGAGAGCAATCATTACAACCATCTGAGCTAAAAATGTAAGGTACTTCAAAGTGGTCCTTTGAAATAATATAATCACCCCATTCATGTTTCTATTTAATTGAAATACAAACGAGGCACTGACAAATAATGTGTGGAGGTGGCTTCATTCCTTCTTCTAATCTATACATCACTAGATTATTTTAGTACTTTACTGACATATATCTACAGACAAGTCCTGAGCAGTTATTGAAATTCTGGGCTTAATTATTACTATCTCTGTAACTCCATGTGAAGCAACAACTTTGCTGTTGTCTGCCAAGTGAACTTGATAACAAAATAACAGGGCAAAAAATGCAAACAACTTTAGAAATGAAAAAAAAAACTCAAAAGTTGGTGAAATTATATATAGTTATCAGTAAATAAAATGTAAATAAAATGGTGCAATGAGCAGGCTCTCCCATGGAGTCAGCAGAGAAAATAATGTACACTTTGAATTTATGACACTGTTTTCTCCATTTCCTATTCAGTCAAAAGTAAAGTAATAGTATGTATAGTTTTGTAAGTCTGTAAGCTGCAAGCAGAGACTGACTGTTCAAATGTCAGAACTCATTTAGGTTGCCTTTTCTTCTTAACAACAAATAATGAGAATTACTGCAAGTGATTTAAAATGACTGCTTCTTATTTTTAGTCCTTTTAGTCTTTCCCTCTTCTGACAGTAGAAACTGTACAGGAAGGAAGATGTGAAAATGTCATCAATAATAGTCAGTCATTGGAATCTGTTAACCATATAAACCTATTCTTTTTCAGGTAAGGATTATGGGCTCCACATGGTCCATGACACAGATAAAGAACAACATACAAGAGTTGTCATGACCGGTAACATAAACTTTGCTAAAACAGAAAGCAGTAGGACTCTTTAAAATGCAAAATGCATTTCCTGTGCCTGATAGACCCCATGAACACCCCCTTACTTAATATAATCAATTACTGCATAGCTACAATTTGGAGTAAAGAGACTAAAGCCCTTGCAGTGGTCCTTTGTGAGGCGCACTGAGTGGCGCGCAGCTACAGTTATCCCACTCCACAAGGGGGATCCAACTTGGATCCCAGGAACTACTGCCCCATCAGTCTGATAAGCCTGATCTGCAAGGCCATGGAACGTATTATCATGGAACTTATAAACAAAGACATTGGCAACCTTCAAACACTGGACCCCACACAGTTTGGGTTCGTGAAGGGCCAATCTTGTCTCCTGAACCTTATTGACTTCTTCGAATCAGTCTCCAGACCCGTGGACGAGGGTAAGGCAGTCCACACAGCATATCTGGACCTTGCCAAGGCCTTTGACACCATCCCCACTCTGGAATCATAGATAAACTTACTAAGCTAGGCATCAATCCCTACATCACTCAATGGGTTGCCAACCGGCTTACTGACAGAACCCACACAGTAAAAGTAGCTGACTCCAAATCCATCTCCAAACAAGTAACAAGTGGAGTACCTCAGGGTTCAGTCCTGGGACCTCTCTTGTTTGGCATCTACTTCTCTGAAGTACAGGCCAACACTAAGGGACTCTGGCTAACAAAGTTTGCAGATGACTGCAAACTGGGAGCCATTATTGAATCCCCAAATGATGTGGATACTCTACAAAAGGGCCTTACAGAAACAGATGCTTGGTGCCAGAGCCATGGGCTCAAGCTCAATGCCAAGAGATTTATAGTTATCCCCTTTGGAAAAAAACATGTACCCATGAATTACCACATAGGTGGCAATACACTAAACACCAAAAGTGTGATAAGGGACTTAGGGACACAGGTGGACAGTGGTCTCACCTTCAATAACCACATCGCCACAACAGTCAGGAAATCCTTCTATGTGGCACACCTCATCACTAAGGGCTTTTCATCCAGAAAAAAGGAGGTCATTGTCCCACTGTACTCATCCCTCATTAGACCCATTATAGAATACAATGCCCCATTTGGTATGTACCTCTCAAGACATCTGCAACAACTGGAAAGGCCACAGAAATACCTCACTAAAAGAATCACAGGCCTAAAGCAGATGCCCTATGCTGACTACCTTAAAAATCTCCAGCTATACTCTGTCGCATATCGTCTACTCAGAGGGAATCTCTGCTTAACATACAAGGCCATGTCAAACCCAGAGCTGTTGGACATGCTACACTTAAAGAAATCCCAATCCCTCAGAGCCACATGCTCCAGGGATCTAAACCTTGTCATCACAATAAACAAAACATGCTGGAGGGATATGTTCCTGACCCAGAGACTCCCCAGACTCTGAAATAGACTGCCCAAACATGTCAAGCAGAGCACCTCTTTGGCCCTCTTCAAAAGGAACCTTGATGATTGGATGGGAGAAAGGAAGTTCACCCCGTGGATCACTTCAGTCGCCCTGCTAGACAGGGGTCCAGGGAAGTAAATAGTGTGGGAAGAAATAGCCAGGGAATTGTTGTGGCTAGGCTTGTATAGGCCCTAGGGCTGATATCCTAGTACCAACCTATGAACCTTGTAAGATATGCAACTAGTTAAGCGTTGCCAATCTTTCAGAAAATGCAAAGAGTTGTTTCCAGTAGCAGTTTAGCTGCTCAGCCTATAAAAAAAAGCATGCACTGTTATGAAACAATGGTCTAACTGGTTGCCATTTAGAATCCTCTGTCACATCTCCAAGATGGCGTTGCTTATTTCTCATACCACCCCAATTAGTCTTCACAAATCTACAGTAATTTGGGATTTTGAATCCCACTGAATCCAGCACCAGTTTGGAAAGCAAGTTCCAGGAGCCACAGTCCTGTCTGTGCAAAATGCCTCCTAAAAGCCAACTCTCCATACTCACTGTCTTCCTGTATTCAGATTGTGCTGCATTTTTCATGTGCATTACCTTTACCAAAAAGTACTGCTGTACTAGACTTCAATAATTCTCTCTAATATGTGATTCATGTTTTAACATTCATCAGTGGAATACAGGTTACCATCTACTATTTATTGTAATTATTTCTTTGTCAACCGGTTAGCTGGGCTAGTCCAAGGGCCCTTTTCAACCATGACCTGGGTGCAAAGCACAAAAATACGAAAACAGTTGTTTCAGTACATATACATTTTAGATTTACAGTTTACAGATGGGTACTGTTTACAGCATTTCTGAACAATCAGAAGTCAGAGCAATAATACAGCAATCAAAAGTAACAGTTCAGTAAATGAGATATGAAAACGTGCATAAATAGAAAGGGAGAGCTTAGCGTTCAATGGTCCACCTAGTTCACTTTTTCAAGAGACAGAGAGAATGTACTAGCCGGGAAAAGTAGTAACAAAAGAAGTAACATGAAGTTATCCATTGTCAGTGTAGCATGTGCATTTGTATTTCTACTTTCGGTGCAAAATAAGTTGCTTGCAGAATGTTTTATATGAAGTGATATCCCCAATTTTAGCAGTGAGGTGGTACCAGTTGGAGATCACTATATTTTTCACAGGTTGCAAGATTAAATCTGCATCTTTACAAGATAAGCGTATTATTACTTTCTTGGGTGTGAAGTGGGTAAGGAAAGTTTTGATTATGAGCTTGTTTTTGAGAAAGGGACAGAATCACTGATGTAAGATTTTGAGTTTAACCATAGATAGAAGAAACCGGTTTTACCTGTGCTGGATTTGTAGTTAGCTAATTGTAGAATAAGGCACTGGTGTTCTAAGTGGGGAGGCAAATTTTTAAATCTACAGATTATATTGAGTGTGCTTAGTAGTTTCTGGCTCTTAGCTGTTGAATAAAGAGAGATAATTGGAAGGGCATAATCAGTTCTGGGTATAAAAATATTTTTTGCTATGGTTCTCCTAGCTTTGGGTGTGAGGTGATTACAGACTACATAGCAAACTTTCTGTTTATGTCTTCTATGTGTCTTTTGAAAGTAGAAAAGGGGTTAAAAAAATAGAATTATTCACCAGAGGAAGCTAAATGTGAAAGCGCTTGTGTTAGTCTGACTACATTAAAACTGGTTGCTGGAAACTGGGGCCTGGTCTCTACAGTTATTTGCTTTATTGGACTGTTTGGATTCATTTACTATTATTGTAGAGACACATGGATTTTGCTGGTTTTGGTTGTTTCTGTAATATTGAAATTGTACTTTTGCAGTTTTAACATCATGCATTGCAATCATGATGGGGCTGTATGCATTAGGTTTTTCAAAACTGTCACTGTTGATTGGTGATCCATCTCTTTTTGGATAGGTCTGCCATAAATATAATAACTGAACTTTGAACATGCGAACACTACTGCCAAAAGTTCTATCTCTATTTGTGCATAATGCATCTCTGTTTGGGTTAAAGTTCTTGATGCATAGGCTAATGGTGTACCGCCTTGAAGACATGCTGCACCAAGGCCATACTTTGAAGCATCTCAAGAAAGAGTTACAGGTTTGTGAACATCATATTATCTTAATGTGGGTGGACTGGCAATTTTCTTCTTCAGAATATTAAATGCTCTTTGGTGTTGTTCCAACCAGGACCAGGTTACATTTTTGCTTGTCAACTTATGTAATGGTGCAAAAAGCCCACTCATGTTTGGGGTGAGCTTTCCTGAATAGTTGACCATACCTAGAAAACATAAAGGTGTGACATTCTCTGGAAATGACATCTCAAGAACTGCTGTTTGCTTTGACGGATCTGGTTGTAAGCCAGAACTGGTAAACAAATGTCGCACATGAGTAACTTCTATCAGTTTGAATTTCCATTTCTGAGAATTCAGTTTAAGATTTACTTCACATGCGTGATCTAGAACTTTCCTGAGGTTTCTATCATGTTCATCTTCACCATTGCCTCCAACAATAACGTTGGCTACTATAATAGCACAAGGATAACCAGAAACATTTGTTCCATGGGACATAGAAAGACTTCTCTGGCAAAATTGATTCCAAATGGCATTCTTAAAAATCTGTATCTAGCAAATGGTGTACTGAATGTAGTTAACAATGCAGATTTGTGATCCAGCGAAATTTGCCAAAAAGAGCTTTTTGCATCTAAGACTGAGAAAACAGTGGAGTTTGGCATGAAAGAGGCTACCATTTCTACTGTACGCATTGGATGATGAGGACACTTATGTGCTTTGCTTAAGTCTCTTGGATTAATGCATATTCAAATATCGTCTGAGCTTTTCTTATGAGCTACGACCATGGAGGATACCCATTCAGTCGGTTCTTCTATTGGAGTAAGGACACAGAAATTCAGCATTTTGACTAGTTCTACTTTTACTTTGCTCTGAATTGCTACTGGAGTCTTCCATGCTGATCTGGCAACTGGACTTATTTCATGGTTTAACCATGGAATATGTGACTGGAAGATTACCAAGCTAGTTTTTGAAAATATCAGCATATTCATTAAAAATATTCAATGTAAAACTATCATTGTTATTCAGAATTATATGATGGACCTCCTTATTAAATGAAATTAGTCCCATTCTCAGACTGTCTTTGAGGCCTTACAGTGACTGCACTTGTCTTTTGACTATGTAAAACTGCAAGTCATAAGCTGTTTCCAGCAGAATGGCATGAAAGAACTACTGCGCTATCAGTTTGAATCTCTTCACCACCATAAGCAATTAGTTTTGCACACTTGCTGAATCAAGTTTCTCACCAGTTTTTACTTTAGCAAACATTTGTGCTGATATAACATTGCACTTAGATCCAGTGTCTACTTTAAGCGCTACAGATTTCCCATTAATTTGTATAGTACAAAATATTTCATTCTTTGCTGACAACTGATAGTCTATTGTATTAACTGCTTCATCGATCACAGAGACACCATCAACACAGAAAGTTTGCTCACAGCTCTCAGAGTTTGCTACATTCTCTATCTGATCTACTTTCTTCTTTGGATAATTTCTTTTAACATAAGTCTATGGCACTTTAGACTTGCAAAGCCTTTTGAAATGATTTCACTTTTTACATTTGTGACATTGCTGACAAAAAGCTAAACACTTTTCCTGTTTAGGTTCATAACTACCTCCACAACTGTGACAGTTAACAATGAGGTTAGGTGTGGCACTGCCCTTTGGTTTGTATTTCTTTATCATCTTAACTTTCTGTTGCACATTATTAACATTTGCTCTAGGAGGTACTGCAAACATGCTTTTCTCATTTGTGAGCATATTTGTATGCTTTTCTGTAATCTTATGTATTTGACAAATCTCAATGGCCTTGCTCAATGTTAATTCACTATCTCAAAGCAAAACCTTTCTCACTGCATCATTAACACCACTTAAAAAATGGTCTTTTATCAACTCATCTCATAGATCATCAAATCTGCATGTTTTTGCTGTATTTCTTAAGTTGATAATGTATGCTACAATAGTTTCACTAGGCTTTTAATTTTTTTGTGTAAAACTTGTGCCTTTCCATTGTAATATTAATTTCAGGGTTATACATTTCTCTAAATTTACATTTTAAGAACTCAGAGTCTTCTCACTTTTCAGCCTGTATCACAATATGGTGGTTCTCCCCCTCCACTCCATACACAGCAGGTGCATACACAAATGAGCATTCTCACTCAATGGCTTCCGAGCCAGCTAAATTGAGGAGTGTAAATGCTCTTGTATGTGCATCTTTATCAGAAAATGCAGCCTGTATGAAAATATCATATTCTTGCTCAAACACTTGCCAGTTCTCAGTAATACTATTATCAAACACCAGCAGTTCAGGTCTGCAAAATCCCTCTGCCATAACAACAAAGTTCTGGTACTTGTAATTATACTCAAATGCACAACAATCTCTCAAAAAATGCTTTGTTTTAACACTGCAAATACCTCAAACACTCCGGACACTTCAGACATTTTGAAAAATCTTAGTTACTGTGAAAAAGTCATGCATTTTGAAAAAAAAATTGAACATTATAGCCTTTTCAAACTCTTTAAACACTTTGAAGATTATTTCAAACACTTTAATCATTATGTTGCTATTTGGGATGTTTTGAATATCTCAGTAATTATTTTGAACACTTCGAATGCTATGCCACATGTTTGCTGACTGAAAATCATTTAATATGAATTTAAGTACCTTTGAATAACTGCTGACCTGTCTGCGAGTTCACTCCTGCATATTACTCCACTTCTAACTGCATGCCTCATGGTTTTTGAGCTGCTTCAACTTTGGCTCCCATTCTGACACCATGTCACATGTCTCATGTATTCAAATGAGACACTGAGGCACCGGATGGGTTCAAGTCATTTACTGTACATAAACACATCAGGAGCAGCAACTGGAACATATACTTCGAACTTCATAAGCTTACTGACTGACTCGTTACTTCTAACACACTATCATATGCACCTACATTCAAGTTAGCACTCACACTGAATGACTATAGAAAATGGCAGTGATCTTGCATGTGCTCAGTAACTTATATGCACATGCTCTCTGACTACAGTGGCTGACTAGGTTCAGTATACACACTGATCTACATGTAGTGAATTATCTTCTATTTATATTTAATGTTATGCCAAAAAAAGAGAGTGTTTCATTTGGTTCTGAAGTAATTCTTAAACTGTTTAAGGTAACTGTCGATTATTCAGTCTTTTGAAAGTTAGCTCATATGGTAACAATGTACCTTATTTCAAGTAAGATACAGCAAGAGACTTTCTATATAAAAATATAATTCAGAGAAAAGTCATTTGCTAGGTAAACATATATTGGAATTCAGAAAAGATTACTGTGAGGTGAGCAGCTTCCCCCTCAGAGTAGCCCTTTCTGAGTCAGAGACCACCTACTGCTGATGCTTCCTGCTTGTGGGAGCATTAGTGAGGAGGGTTTATCCACAGGCCGAGCTTCTTGGAGAAGGTAGAATGCTGCTCAATGCTAGGCTCATACCAGACTGGGACACATACTCTGAGAGATCCAGCGTGTCTCTCATCATATAGTCCAGGTAGGTGTAGCCATATGGACTATGAATGAGTCACACTGGTACTTAAGGTTCAGTGACGTGAGTGCATGCGTGATCTGTCAAATCCTGGTCCCTAATAGACAATTGACTGTGATGCTTGCCTTACTCAGCCTGGTGAGCTGACATCTGTGTGTCTGACAATGGAGTGCCCTGTGGCCAAAATATTTGGTTGTATTCTCATTTGCCATATGGTCATAGAGACTGAGAAGCTGTGAGATGTAGCTGTATTGTGCTGCGGTGGGTGTTGTTTTGATAGAGTGCTTTTAAGTTTACTGAGGATATTTATTGTGGATGCAACATCTGGGTGGCCTTCAGGGTTTGGGAAGATTCCATTAAAAAGGCACAGTGTATGTGGGTTTATGCATCTGCTACAAAGTATGTATGGTGGATGTAGTGTGTATATTTCTGCCAACCTGTTTGGTATTATAAATATTTGAATGTGAGAGCCTTGCCTCCATAGACATTTTGTTATTACTTAGTGCAGCCCTACAAAGTAGCCGCAATGACATAAAAAGGAAAAATAGGTGATTTGTTTAAAAATAAAGCAGATTGCAAAAACATTTTTAGTGCCCCATTGACAAAGATAAAACTAGGGCAAGGATTCAGAAAGAATCCTACTGCTCATGAAAATTGCCTACCACAGGTAAATCAATTTATGTAACCAGGGTAAAATGCAATTCCTTGATACCTATGATCATAACGAGGCAGACCTCATTATTGACTCATTAGTATATTGCTGAATCTCATTTTTTTACCACTAGTGCTCTCAGACCTGTGATGGTGATATTCTTTATCATGGTGGCCATTGCATCTTGTTAGCAAACGCATCCACTTACACTTATACACCTACATTCAGGCAGTAATTCACAGATATACACTCAAACACACACACACACACACACACACACACACACACACACACACACACGTCTTCTCTAAACTTTGCTGACCTTCGGTACATTGTGACTGCTTCCACTGGAGTCAAAGGATAACAGCCATCTTTTGCTAGTTTTAAATTCTTTCCTTCACCCAGGGTAATTTATGCAGTTATGCAATTTTCTGAGTCATTCAGCAGAGTAATCAGGAGCTACAAGCATTTATGGGGGACAGCACATGCTTAAGTACTCCCCCAGATTGTTTCATTACCATGTAGCTCGGCCTGTGGATAAACCCTCCTCACTAATGCTCCCACAAGCAGGAAGCATCAGCAGTAGGTGGTCTCTGACTCAGAAAGGGCTACTCTGAGGGGGAAGCTGCTCACCTCACAGTAATCTTTTCTGAATTCCAATATATGTTTACCTAGCAAATGGCTTTTCTCTGAATTATATTTTTATATAGAAAGTCTCTTGCTGTATCAAGGTACATTGTTACCATATGAGCTAACTTTCAAAAGACTGAATAATCGACAGTTACCTTAAACAGTTTAAGAATTATTTCAGAACCAAATGAAACACTCTCTTTTTTTGGCATAACATTAAATATTTGTGAGATCATAGGATTATGGGGTCATAGGAAATACAAGGCAACTGGGTATTGTGGCCATTTAAGTCTTGCCAGGACCCACCCTTAGATATTACTTCCTTTTTCAAGGCTGGAGAGGCCAGTTTGACCAGACGTGAATCTGTGAAAACCCATTCAGTTATCTAATATATTCTAAGGTAATGTATAACACAGCTTAATATGCAACAGAAGTCTGTTCCAGACAAGGGGAAAGAGCTGCATGATGAATCTCTCGCTTTCTCTCTCCAACATGTTTTGTTCATTTGTTAATGCAATTTACATCCCTAGTCCTCATTTTAGTAGGACTGTTTGATTTATGGAGATATAAGAGGTCATGGATTACAGAACATCTTACAGCACAGAATGTAAGGCTTAAATTGCTTCTTAGAAGTGTATAGGATACTAAATATAGGGGCAGTGCTTCCTGTCTCTCAAGGTAGCTAAAGTCCTTTCAGTTAAGAACCTATACTGTTTCTCCAGTTGTTTGATATGTCTAGCAAGATACATCCCAAAAGGGGCATTCTATTCTATGGCGGGCCTAATCAAAATGGAATCTAAGGGCATAACGCCTTTTTTAGCTTTGGGTGATACTTTTTGCAATCAGCTGTGCTAAGTAGAAGAGCCTCCTTACCATATCTGCAACATGATGATAAAAGGCAATGGAAATATCTACTCATATTCCCAGAGCTCTTACTACATTCTCATTTTGAAGTGGGGCATTGCCTGTACTTTATGTGAGAGGGAAGGATTGTTTACCCGAATGCTCCAATATTACAATTTTTAGCATTCAATTTGAGCTTATTTTTGTGCACCAGTTATTAACAAGTGTAAGATCCATTGTTAGACTTAAGAGAATTTAAGGATGACACACAGTTTATAGTCACCACAAACTTTGGCTAGCCATAGCTTGTCATCTGTTATTTGCAGATCTGAGATGTAGATGCAGAATAGCAGAGGTTCTAGCACTGATCCCTGTGGGATACCACTAGTCACCTTCATAATCTCAGAGGATGCATCTGCCACTCTCACTGTGTGGGTTCTGTCCATCATCCAGTTTATGACACAGCTCACCACATGGGATCGACTTGGAGTACAGTAAGAAAATACTTAGGCCAGATCAAGGTATGCCCTGTGGACAGTATGACCGCTGTCAACAACTTGCATTCAGAGACAGATCCAGCACTATGTGGCCTAGGCAGTTGCCTAGGTCTTGTGTTGGCTTGTGGAGCCCTATGTTGGCTTAGGTGGCCCATACTGGCTTGGTTCGCTACAAAAATAAAAAAGAAACTACAGTCAAAAAACCCTTGCTAATTCTGACCAAACACAACAAGCATTAGGACGTTGCAGAAGTAAACATAAGAGAACTTCTGAAATTCCAGAAACCTAATCATTAGGAAAATGTCCTAATGTCAAACCGACATTTCACATGAGGTAAGTAACCACTTGGCCATCCTGTTGAACTTTGACCTTTACCCCCCCCCCCCCACGGTAGTGCATTCTCGGAGGTGGTATATTTAGTTAAGGCATTGTGGGGTTTAGTTTTGCTTAGTTTCGTTACTTTAATAGGGATGGCCAAGCGGTTACTTACTTCTCGTGAAACGTCAGTCTTCCGGATGTCAGTCTTGTGAAGGTGTCGGTCTTCTTGTCTCGAGCAACTGGGTGTCGGGTAAGTAAGCAGTCGGTCTACTGAAGTAGAGCCATATAAATATACACACACACACACGCGCACACACACACACACACACACACACACACACACACACACACACACACACACACACACACACACACACACACACACACACACACACACACACACACACACACACACACACAAAAACAATCCTTCCCTCTCACATAAAGTACAGGCAATGCCCCACTTCAAAATGAGAATGTAGTAAGAGCTCTGGGAATACGAGTAGATATTTCCATTGCCTTTTATCATCATGTTATATGGATCTAATTTATATTATCGACAAACAACTTACATGAAATTCATAATGTCGAGACCAGTTTTCTGAAATGGCATGTTAATGAACACCCGAAACATTGCAATTTCACTCCGGGAAATGAACAACTGGGCCACCATGGTGACTTTGCCCTTTTCGCCACTATAATGCAATCTATGAGTTGGTATATTTAGTTAGGGGGGTGGTGGTCATAGCCCCCACATGGACAGGTTTGATTAGCTTTAGTTTGCTTTTTCTGTGTTGGTAGACAAGTTGTTCATTTCCCCAGAGTGAAATTGCAATGTTCTGGGTGTTCACTAACATGCAATTTTGGCAAAGTGGTCTTGACGTTATGAATTCCTCGTGTTTTTTCGACAATATAAAGTAGCTATATATAGATATATATATATATATATATATATATATATATATATATATATATATATATATATATATATATATATCAAACCAAAGGGTGAAAAGGACACAGAGACAAAACATTCAGCAAAAACTGCAAGAAAAACACAGCCAGGCTACAGTTTTAATGACCCCTTGAGGGCATCAAGTGTTTCATCTACATGGTTTCTTAATGTCCATGACTTTATTTTACTTTTTAAGTCTTTATGATTGCATTCAGGCCAATAAAACCAACCCCACTAGCTGTGTCAGGCCAATAAAGCCAAATCCTACTAGCTGTGGACATGCATGTTGCAGCCTCTTTATTCATCTTGTCAGCAAAGCATACAAGTGGCTAGTTTGGCTATACTTGAGAAACACAGGGTCTTTAAGCCCTTCTGATGCCCATAAATATTAAGATGCATGCAAAATATCCTTACTAATATCCAAACCAAAGAGTAAAAAGTACACATATACGACTTGATGTCTTTAAGGGGTCATTTGCATATATCCCATGAGCTTTAACTAAAGGAGGTTTAATGTATCACACAATGAAAACTCTAGCTTCTCTCTCTCTCTCTCTCTCTCTCTCTCTCCAAAACTGTGAAATGTATCTCTTACTGACCAACCACAAACTGAAAATGTTCCATTTACCTGAGAAAAGTATGCAGCTTATTTTGAAGGGATAGATTAGTCATTAAGACAAATCATAACATGAATATACAATAATTTTACAAGGAGATAAGACTGTATGCCCATTTTGAAATGGTTTAGTTTTCTTATGTTACTTCTTGTTATTTAATGTCAAACAAAAATATTTTTTTCTAAAAAAGTACGCTGCACAACTCCTTCCAAGTATATAGAATTCCACAGGAGAAGCAGTGTCTGTCAGTGGTTGAGATGGATGGACAACATTACAAAGTTATGAGTATGAATCTGCAAAAACATAAAGGAGTTGTTGACAGACAGGCCTGGGGTGCTAAAGTCATTGAGGCCACAAGGAGTCTTACTTGGCTAAATGATTAGCTAACAAGAAAAAGTCTGTCAGGCATGTTCTTTGGAAAGAAATGTCCAAGAATAGACCACTCTGAACTAAGGCACCCCATCACAGATGGTACAGCTCAGGATCCCATTACTGAAGAGTTATATTTAAGTATTAATTGACATGACTATCATGATTAAAACAGGACTGATCCCTATATGGATTTAAATGCTGAGTTTTGTTTTAAATCTATGTCATATAAATATGGTGAACCTTATTTGTATTATCGTTCATCAAGTCCCCATTTAACTTATATACCTCTTAATGTTTCTATTAAGTTATTTCCAGAGCAACCAATCCCTGCATCAGCTTTTCTTCAGCTCCAAATTTTACTCATTTGAATACAAAATTGCAAGAACACAAAAATATGATAGTTGATTAATTGTTACTGTAAACGTTTAGCTGATCTTAAATCACAACTTTTTAAGTGAATGGATATATTTTTACATCTGCCTCATAACATAAGTTATTTTAGCAGAAATGTTTAGGGAAAAGTGGTATGATTTGCTAAATGGACAGGAGAAAGGAAAAATGAAATTACCTTTATTTTAAGGAAAATTTCATATGATGCTGTTTATTGTCATCCTTTTTCCAAAATCTGGCAAATGTATTTGTTGAATATTTCCAAATTCTGATAAAACTAACCATATTCTGGCCAGTGGGCAGTTATTTGAGAAACTCTTACACTACATTTTAAGTCTATAAGTTTCAAGGTGTAGTGTACCAATGTTTACTTCTAAACATATCAACAAGATATATGCAGGGTTCTTAAAGGAGATCATGTCATTTCCTATGGTCTTCCTTTGTTGTGTAATAGGGATGCAGCCTTGAGTTATGGAGTTTATACATCTATGCTTATTTTGATCACCTTCTATACTAGATGTTCTTACCTAGCTGCACTTACTCTGAACTTCATGAGAGTTTCAGAAGAAAGTACTCACATTATGGCTCTTTATGAACTAATTTATTATTTAAGGCTTGGAACTATCAAACTGTTCTTAGTTTAAATGAGTCAGTGAATGACTGAACAAATTGATGAACAAATGAAAATGCATTGTTTATTCATCCATGTATGTATGAAAATCCCCAATTTGCTGCAGATACGCTAGCATTTTACCATTGATGTACAAATGCTTTATTTTCTATTCATTAGAATGAAATTCATCTAAATAAGTTAAAGATCTCAAGCTAGAAAATTACAATAAATATATCTGCAAACCACCATTAAACTGAGTGAAACTGCAACTCTGAATTGAAGAACACCACAGCACCTTGGCAAAATCCTGCTGCTGCCTTTTAAGTTAATTGTCTCAAGCCAGAAAATTACAATAAATATATCTGTAACCCCCCATTAAACTGAGTGAAGCTGAAATTCAACTCTGAATTGAAGTACACCCCAGCACCTTGACAAAATCCTGCTGCTTCCTTTTAAATTAATTTTCTCAAGCCAGAAAATTACAATAAATATATCTGCAAACCCCTGTTAAAATGAGTGAAGCTGTAACTCTGAATTGAAGTACACCGCGGCATCTTGGCAAAATCCTGCTGCTGCCTTTTAAATTAATTGTATGTTGTTTTGATTTAATTTCAACTGTGTTTGCTAATCAAAAACAAAAAAGAAAACAGAAAAACACAGCACATCACTGGGATACCTCTGGTATCCCCCACCCCCATATTGTTATTCCTCTCCAGCCTGCAAATCAATATAGCAACCACTAATAATAATCCTCACTTAGTGCTCTGTAATCTCACTGAACTATTACAATTCATTACCTCTACAAACATACATAGTTTCTGACTGTCTCTTACCTTACAGAAATGTCTACCTTATAGAAACTTCTAAAATCATAGCTAAAATTTTAGATTGTTTTATTTTTCCTCTCTTTCTGTGAGCAGAACTTGACTCGCTCCATTCACCCTCAGTTTGCTCGGGCTCACTCCACTCCCCTAACCTACCCCTAATCCGACCCACCCACCCCATTTCAATTACATTTATATACAACAGAATTCTTCCCCTTACCAGAATTTAACCAATCATGCACACTAACTCATTTACAACTGCATACAACCCCTCTCTTTATAACTTCACACTCACCTTTCATCCTTTTCTCTAAACACTTAAATTGCTTAAACTGTAATCTCACTAATGCAACCTACTCAACCTTCCCCCAATCCCATAAAATACAAAATGCACCACCATAAGCAATTTACATTATTCCTACCATTCTTTATTTTAACTCTAACATTACTCATACTCACTACATTACTCACAGACAGCCTTACTCCTATAACCTGCACAACTACTGCATTCACTGCACTAGACACACTGAAACAAAACAGCTACTCAAATATATCACCAAGCCTATTTGAGACACACATATTCCTCTTTCCCAAATACAAAATATTTCAAACGTATCTCAAAGTCAATTCAAATCTACATCCAATATCACAACTTATTCAATGACACACAAAAACTCACCAACACCACCTCCTCTTTTCATAGTTATTCCAGTGTAGGGACATCCACCCCAACCCAAGACCAACCGCTACTCTCATCACCACCACATCTCCAAGCAACAAAACCCTACTTCTAACAACACTAAATATATGAAGTATCTCCTACAAAATTCCCAAATTCCACACATGGATCTCACAATACTCCCAAGATATAACTGCACTCACAGAAACTTGGTTAAACCTCATATCCAAGATAATGAACTACTTCACCCAGGTTATAACATATTAAGAGCAAATAGAGCTGAAAGAAAAGCAGGAGGAGTAGCCCTAATTTACCCCAACCCATACCTCTTTCTTACTTACACTAAACGCATTCCAAAATTCAGTAATACAGAAATTCTCATAGTCCACCTAAACATCAATGCAAAAAAAAAACTATGAATTGCTGTACTTTACATCCTTCCAGGTAATAATATTCCAACATTAGAGGACATCCTAAGCTGGATGTCAAAAAACATATCAAAGGAAACTATAATCATGGGTGGCGTTAATATTAATTGGCAAAATCTCATGTCTGACTCCAAACTAATAGCATAAATATGTATGGATATACCCAACTCATCACAATGCCAACCAGATTTCCAAAGAACAACTCCCAAGGATCCATCTTTGATTGGATCTTAGTCAGCGATCCCAACAAACATTCCAACTACAAAACTGTACCTTAGTGACCACTTACCCGCATACACCTGCAGGTCATCTACAGAAAAACACAATTTGAAAACTTCATGCAATCTAACATTAATCCACAACTTTTTAGTAACATTGTAACTTCCTTAAACTGGACCTCACTAAAAATTCTACCCTTAGCAATGTAGTAAGCCACTTTAACAAACTTTTCTTGGACACACTCAACAGCCTTGCTCCAGTGAGGAACAAAAGAACAAAAATTAGACACACACGCTGGTTAACCAACACCACAAAATATATACACTAATAACAAGAGATAAAGCCTAGAGAGACTGGCATAATAATACAAATGATGTAAACTTTCAAAAATACAGACAACTACATAATCAAGCAAAAAACTTATAAATAATGACAAAAATATTTCTTCTCCTGACAATTATCAGAACACAAAAACAATCCAAAAAAAATTGGGAATACCATCTCCACACTACTTACATCTGGTAACAAGCAAAATCCTGCATCATCTACCCAGAAATCTCCATCACAAATAGCTGAAGCTTTAAACACCCCTTTCATAGTCAGTATAGCCTGCCTAGTATCAGACCCCACCAACTCCAGTACCCCTAACATCCCCAGCATTAATCACTCACCACTTTTTCAAGCCCTGGCAACACAAACTCTCATCTCTTCTCTATCCACTTATAACACCTCCTCAACCAGCTCCCACCCTCCCACCTCTCGATTCAACGTGTACCAATAAACTACATTTGCAAACTTCTAAACAAGTTAAAACCATGCTCACCATCTGCTGATAACCTACCCCCAGAATACTTAAAACTTGCTGCTGATGCCATTGCATATCCAGTTAGCATACTGATCAACAGATCCATCACAGAATCCTATGTCTCAACCCTCTGAAAAAAATCTATTACGTCCCCTCTACACAAAGGAGGCAAATCAATAGAACTGGAAAACTACAAACCCATCGCCATTCTATCCCCCCTTTCAGAAATCCTACAGAAATGCATACATGAACAGCTACTCAGTCACCTCATAATCAATAACCTATTTAATCCAACTCAACATGGTTTTAGACCCTTACATAGTTCATCAACTGCATCAGTCTCCTTCGCAGAAAAAATAAACAAGGCAAGAGACACTAGCCAATACACCTCTGCACTACTCGATCTCTCAAAAGCCTTTGATACAGTCTCTCACCCAAACCTCCTACAGCAGCTTGCCATTCTAAAACTCTCCTCATCACCTCAACAATGTTTTAACAGCTATCTAACAAATAGACAACAATCTGTAAAATGGCAAGGCTGTTTCTCACAATACCTCCCAAACAATACAGGTGTACCCCAAGGATCGCTCCTGGGACCCATTCTCTTCAATATCCTTACAAACAACCTCCACTCAGCCTATTCCCTTAGCTCACTGATACAATACACCAATGACTCTACCATCATCTCCTCCTCCTCTCATAATTTTGAACAAGTCTGGGAAATAACCCAACATGCTTTCACCGGCATAGAAACCTGGCTCAACAGTGCACAACTACTACTCAACCCCAACAAAACAAAACTCCTCTTATTTACATCAAACCCCCCTCCAAAAGAATTTAAAATATACTCACTAAACAAAGCAGAAATAGAAATAGTTTCACAGGCAAAAATACTAGGCATTAC
This sequence comes from Protopterus annectens, assembly GCF_019279795.1. Classification (NCBI taxonomy): domain Eukaryota; kingdom Metazoa; phylum Chordata; order Ceratodontiformes; family Protopteridae; genus Protopterus; species Protopterus annectens. The sequence continues at coordinate 1,130,710,601 of NC_056739.1, forward strand.
TATAGACAACATACTTACTTATCAACAACATATAAACAATGTAATTTAAAAAAAAAAACACTACAAACTAGGTATGTTCTACTGCCACAAAAAATGTATGAATACAGCCACCAAATTTACACTGGCTACTACCTACCTCTTCCCTTCATTATTATATGGTGCATCTATATTTACAATCCTCCAAATTATGCTAAAACAACAAACTAGAATCTTGCTACAAAAAGATCAATAAATTTGCAACCTCTGCACCTTTCTTTAAGCATCATTATACAGTACTCACAAAACTCAACCGGCTCGAATTCCCTCATCATCTCAACTACCTTCAACTAACTTTTGTCCACAAAATAATATTTATACCTGAAATCTGCCCCAACTTAAATTTCACCCTCCAAAGCTATTTAACAACGAGGGCCCTGCTCTCTGAAGATAACGTCTAAGACTACATAGACCAAACAAAAAAGCAGGCCACTGCCTATACTCCCACTATATAGTCAAACTGTGGTATGCTCTACCACTGGAAATTAGAGCCATACCAAATCTTAACAAATTCAAATATACTCTAAAAAACTTACTTCTTAACAAATGTATTTGGCAATGCACTAAACCAACATGAAATATTTACCCACCATCTCACCTGACTCCCCGCCCACACCTTCAGTATTAAATATTTCCCTTGGTCCCTCTTTTATACCTTATATGCCCCACCTATACCCCACTTCAGAGCTGCTTCCCCCCACTTTTTCTGTTTTCTCCCCACTACTTCCTTTCTCTCTCACCACACAGACACTAGTTTCAACTCACTTCCACCTAAACTCCAAAGGTTTGGGATCTCCCCCTGCTTACTCTTTCTCTAGTCCCTCTTCTTATCCTTTTAAAAATTATACCGTACCCCTCCTTCTCTCTCCCTCTGCTCTCTCTTTCACACCATTAAATTATATAAATCACTCTCGTCTACCTCTCTCTTAACAACCCCCCACACTCTTCCTTTTTTGTCACCACCTCATTCATCATTTCTTTCCAACAACCAAACATGTGTTTGTCTGTCTGTGTTCTCTGCTCTAGTTTTCCCTCATTCACTCCTTTCTCATGGCTCAGCTAAGCTCCTAACCCTACACCATACTCAATTACCATCAGTTGTACTTCTGCCTACCATGTACTCTGTCTATAGGCCACTGTTGGCATCTTTCATACATTTAACTCATACATTACTCTCATCTTGAAATTGAAAACATCAGTCTTTACTAAACTTGTATATGTAATTTCACTTGTATGTACTAATTGATACAGTTTAATAATTAAAACATGTACATTATATTATATTTTCCTTTTTGTAATTAACTAATATTTTCATTGCCTTTGTAATGGGCTGAAAATGGAGCCTTGTTTGACTCAGTTGAACTTTCCCAGTTACCAGATGTTAATAAATAAATAAATGTATGCAGAGGTGTAGCTAGATTGTTTGGCATCCTGGACTCTATTTGGTGCCCATCACAACCCAGTCAAGAGTTGAGAGAAAATTAAAAAAAGACTCAGGTTAAGGAGCAAAAAAAAAAGACAGAAAGAAAATGCCCTCAACTCTACTTAACAAGCATAAAAAAAAACAAATTCAGCTTAGGATCTTAAACATACACAATATACGTGCACACACACACACACACACACACACACACACACACACGCACGCACGCACGCATGCACACACACAAACACACACACGCATGCACACCTACAGAAAAGAAATAACAAAATCCTCAGGCTTTTGATCATCTCTGTAGCTAATGAAATAGGAGGTCCCTGAAACAGTTTGACAAAGCTCCTTGCTGTAGATTTAGAAGGAGCCTAAAATCATTTATAGAAATGTTGTTAAGAAACACTAACTGTATGTTATTTTAACTAGCTGCAATCACAAATGTGGCTGCTCCAATGCTTTATTGCAACACAGTTACTGCAGCTATTTCTTCGGGAACAGATTTGAACCCTGTTAGCACCTAGACTAAAGTGCCAATTAAACAATTTAACAGCTTGCACCCCAGGCAGCTACCCTGTCCCATCCTGCCCTGCTTTGTTTATTTGTGTATGCTTTGCTGGTTAGGTTGTCCAGCTAGGCTGGTGATCCATTTTCAAATGGGGCCCTGGAGATTTTAGCTCCAAGTATATAATAAGCAGCTTGACATTTACTAAAAAAGTATTCTAAATGTAGGGGAATTATCACATTATACATGGAATTTTGGAGATTAAATAAAGTACTACACAGAGTATTGATATGCATGTTGGCAGCTGAACATTATGCTTCAGTAAAGGATTAGTAAAAGAAACTAACCTGCATTTTACAATTTACTGATAATAAGCTAGATGGAAAAAAGAAAAGCAAATAAAATGCTGTATACAATGTAGAAACACAGTAGGAGTAATAGCTGTTTGTACATATTTATATGACATCAGACAATACAGAAAATTAAATGCCAGATCTTTTCTTCAAATATTGTATCCTAAGGTATACACTAAGTTTCTTTACATTTTTAACCAAACCAAAAGAAAAAAAACACTTTGCAGCCCTTGAGCAATGAAGATTAATAACCTCAAAACTAAAAAAATATTGACCACAAACCACACAGTTGCACAGGTTAAAGGTGTGTGATGAAAGCACTTCATCTTAATACACGTGATGGTTGTGTAACAAATGGGCTTAATCTTAATAAATAGTAGCAGTCACTGTGCAGTTCGTGGTCGAGCATTTTTTTCTTTACATTTTTGTTGTGGTTGGTACCTGGGATGGCAGCAAGTGGATGAGAATGCTGCTGAGTATGAGGGCAAATTTTAGTGTTTCCCATTGCTTTTTTCAGAACCCCCCTACCCCCAGAGAATCTATTATTTTCAGTAGGATTTTATGTTTCCTAGTTATCCTCTAATAACTGCCTGTAAGGTCACCTCATTTACAGATACTAAAGGTCAACCACTGGTACTCAAGTTGTTGTTTACTGTCAGTGGTCATTGTATTACTATTGTAATACATTCAAACACCTTAGCAGCATAATAAGTTGAAAAAATGAAACATCAGTGAGAGGTTTCAGCAGTCTTCTTGAAGGCCACTGTTTTTTAATTTATTATTTTATTTATTTATGGTATGTTAAACAGGTAGTTAAACTGGTTTGGGTCCCTTCTTCTGGGGATGTCTGTGAACAAAATATCGAGACAAAACTAGAAGCTTGAAATAGCATATAATCAGGTACGGAAAAATAGCATTTATAAAATACAGTATGTAACAACATATAACCATTTACAGATAAAAAATAGTGGTTATAAAAGGCAGACACAATATTGTATATATGTGGTCAGGCGGCATTTCTACAGGAGGCCAACATCAAAGTGATTGAGCATCGATACCACAAATCACAAAACAGAGAGGAACAGAATGCCAGTGGCTGTTTTCCATAAAACATCACAGATAGTGTGATTTCTAAGGTAGTGACACTAATAATTCATCCTTTTAGGGACTCTTCTCCATTCTGCATGCTTGTGCAACTATGGAGTTGTTATATGTAATAGGTCTGGAGGATATAAAGAATGCATAGGATGTTGCCCTCCAGCAAAAAAAAAAATGATTGCAGTTGGAGATTTCACCCTTCTGAAGTAATAGACATTTATTTTTATCATTCATATGAGGTTTCATAGGGAAAATGTGGTCAGGTACATATTAATAAAGAATAATTAAAAAAATCATATTGCTGTATATATAATGCACAACAATAAAAAGCAGATCATAAGTTTGACAATCAAGCCTATGAATCTATAAACCAAAGGTCTGTAATTGCCGTGTAACTTGATAAGTGCTGGGGCTGGTTCCTAATAATTTCAGAGTTCCCAAGTTTGCAGCCCATTCCCATAGGTTTGTAGGTAAAGTTTTAGGCTAGCTGCCTTTGTGGGCCATTTTAAGCCTAGCCAGTTTCTGTTTTGGTGCTCAAATTGACCTATTCCATTTGATTAGAGAATGGCCTTATCCACCCCATGATCTTTAATTATGTATCACCCCTAATGAAAATAACTTTGATCCTACTATAGATAATCTTAGGGGACCCATTAATGGGATAAAGGATTTTAGGAGATGCCTCTGTCCAGTAGTATTACAGGGAGCAGTCGTGGGGTAAATTCTTTGTTTCTCATCCATAGATCCAATTTGTGCTTGAATATGGACAGGAATGAGCTTTGTTTTATGTGGATGGGGAGGTTGTTCCAGACCAGTGCAATCCTCTGCAAAATATACCTGCCCCTCCAAACTGTTTTGTTGACATTGAAGAAGAGGTTTTGAGCTACAGACTATTTCTGATACAATCTGACTTGCTGATGTGCAGTAAATAGATCACTATTGGTTCAGAGATGTCCTGAATGCCAGGCTAAGGTCACCTCTTAGCATAGTCTGTAGAATACCAAGTATAGTGACAGGGCTTTGAGTTGGTCCATGTAGGGCATATTCGTTAGGTCTTGTATCTTTTTAGTAAATTGTCTCTGTGGAGATGTCATACCAGAACATGCCAAAGGGGGCATTGCACTCAATTACTAAGTAATGAAGGACAATGACATCCCTGGATCTAGACACAATCCCTTTGTTTGCATGGAACTGATGCACGTTTTGATAGTGTGTGTAGTTATGCCATGTAATATGTAACATATCACTGCTATAGTGCATATAGCCTTGTAGTGACATAATGAACTGCATCTTTTAAATGTCAAAGTAAAGTGCAGCTGGAGATGTGCAAGCACACGCTCAGTAATGTTAAAAGTCTGTTATATGACTTTTCTGCATCAGTAGTAAGTGATTTACATAATTACCTGGAGTATTTGCTTCATCACTAGTACTCATCCATGTGAGATACTGTCAGTCAGAAGGGTAAGATATAAGACATAGCCATACCTGATTTGGGCATTGCTGGTGGTGCTGAGGTGTTCTACACATGGGTACGCTGATGAAGATCATATACCACTCACATGTTCACAGAGTAGCACCCCATACAACATACATGTAGAATCAGGCTCCCATGTATGAATTATTACACTGGTTTAATCTATTTCACCAGTGACTCCAGTGACTCCAGCCAGATTTACCATGTTAAGGAAGCCACACATTACTGATTTTTAGATATAAGAACATATTTATCAAAGTGTGGATATGCCATTGGTATCCACAGCAGACTTTGGCAATATATAAATGGGCATATTCATTATATTCATAATTTCTTTATAGTGATATTAGTTGCTCATTGGAACAGCAATCCAAAACTTGCATTTATATATTAGTGACCCAGTTCCTCCTGGGTGGTGAGGGTGCTGTGTAACAGCTATATATGGCATTATTGGTTGCCCTGTCCTGTATATGTGCCCCAGGGCTTGCATCTGAGGTTGCATATTTGTTGAGACTGTTCACATCATAAAAAGGGATTCAAGTTTATTCGTATGAGTAATTAAATAACTGTGATATTATACAGCCTCCGTTATGGTGTTTTTGACTTGCAGCATGGCTTTTATGCATGTTGTAGTTCTCATAGCACACACTGCACAACCTGCTACACCGTTATTCGCACTGTGATCATCTTACTACACACTTGTATTTGAAGCACACAGCTGCTGCTTGCCTTCATTCTCCCGTTCACTGGCATTACATTTAGCACACTATGTTTCTGAATCTTTCCAAAAAATATTAACAAAATAAAGATGTGAAAATCTGAATGTTCAATTACGCAACAACAGTGTAATGTCTGGCTTTGTCATAAACAAGCAAAGAGCATTAACTCAATTGGGAGAAGAACACGTTCCTAAACCAACTTTTTATGTGGTATGGCAGTATGCCATAAGAGTAGTTATTAAAAGGGAACAATAATCACAAATCACACCAGTATGGACATTACTTTAAAAATAATTTATAAAGATGTAATGGAAACTATAGCCTGTTCCTTTACTAAAACATTCTGGAAACAGGATGATTATGAGGTAATGTTTAAATGATGCAGTTTGTCTAATCCATTGATATATAGTCATTTAGATGTTGCAATGAGGATAAACTAGCTTAACATTCTTTGTTATTCCTACATTAAAAAGTATCCAAGAAACCTGATAAAAATAGTATTTTCAGTATCTAAATACAGATAGAAATGTATCAAGCAGTCACAAAAATTATATATTTTGAAAAAAAAAACAGAAAGAAAAAATTAGAAAAAATAAAGGATTTTTACAAAGGGGAAAGAATGTTCCTGGTGTTATCTACAGATGTATTTATCAATTATTAGTTTTGATTAAACCATATTTTTATTGGCAGAGTCCTGTAAAACACGTGTGAGAGGAAACCTGGGATGTGAAAGGTGGATTAATCTAGATAAAGAATCAGGAAGTTAATTTAGAAGTGATGAAGTATGGAATAGTAAGTGAGCACTAGGAGTACAGGGCATTATGGAGAGGCACAAGAATACATTTAAGGAAGATAAGATCAATGAATAGCCCTTTTATTTTATATTTGTCACAGTAAGTATTCTTCATATATTGAATTATCAGTCCAGCCTGGCACTTTACTTATAACATCAAGTGATCAGTGAATAAGACCTGTTTCATCCACAAGTCTCTTCTATAAAATTCAGATTTTCTGCTAAATTAGTTTGATATCAGAGTTTATTATTTTAGCAAGGGGTATAGGGTTAAAGCCTCAACCATGGAAGTACAGAGGCTTGCTCCCCATTTCACCCCAGAATAACATATTGTAATTTTTTGATTTTGGAATTCAAAGACGTATCCTCTCTGTGAAAGAGGGTTCACTTAAATGAATTCATGTCAAAGATTCAAAGACCAGACTACTGAATCCATGATGTTTGAGCTCAAATGAATGAAAATATGTTTGGAAATCCTGTTAAAATGAATGCAGTACAGCAAAACCCAGAATAAATATACCAATGCACACCCTTAAATACACACACACATACACACACACACACACACACACACACACACACACACACACACACACACACACACAGCCCCATAGTACTAAGTTGTTGCTATCACAGATGGCAAAATATATACAATGTGAATCTGCTATATTCAGTGTTCATTGCACTACACAAAATAGAATGTTAGAAGCAGTCTTGAAACACTGCACTATTCTGATCATGATGTTCAGCTCTGGCGACGACACTGTAATTAAATTAAATACTCCATATCCCAGAACTGTTACATTTGCATGTAACAAAATCTAACAAGACTGCATTAGTGCAGAGGATTTCACAATGAGTTTTGTGTTTATGAATGCCCTCAGAATATTTCCTGTATCTCTTTCCATTTCAAATAAGAGGACGCATCTAACCCCTGAGTAACAGTCTTGAACCTGGAAGCTGTAACATAAGACCCAACATCTCTACATCCTGGCACCTGGCTCTGGCAAAGAGACATGGAGCCCTGACTGCTATGAAGGTGACTGGATTCAATTAGTGAATCTGCACTGGAGGAGACAGTTTGGAAGGGAAAGGAATGAAGGGATTCAGATGTCTACCTCTCATGGAGGGGTGGATAGGGCTGTGTGCACAAAGAGGCACACTGAGAAGGTACTGTTACTTTGGTGAAAACTAGGGAAACCAGCTCCTGTGCTTGGAGTTTGGTGGCCAGGGCTGCTTGATAGCAATGGCTCATGTGCAAGTGAAGGAACATCTATCCCAGAAAACCCACTGCACACTATCCCTTCTTAAACACAGCCAAGTATACAGAAGGATGTGAGAACTGCAAGAACAAGAACAATACTGACCTATCCTTGATGGCTGCCTAATGGATGGCCTATCTTGGCTGACCCTCACCCCTGGTGAATGGGTCACTTTGTTAAGAAGGGGGCTGATGATCAACCGGTAGCAGGAACAAATAAGCAAAAAAAAAAAAAAAACTCTGGAAATCCACCACAACCATTAACCCATATCCTAGTATAATTCCTAAATACTATTGTTTTTTCTTGTTTGTTTTTAATTATTTAATGTGTTTTTAATTCACATCATAAAAGTGGTTGTATTATATCAAATAACTTCAGTAAAATATAATTTTAATCATCTATCCTCAAAAGTAAAACAATTTTATTCCATTGGGATATTACTTTTTAAAACATTATATTGCATTATCAAGGTTAAGTTGAATAAAAGGACCTAAATTTTAATTAGCGTTATTCCTAATGAATTTATACTCTCACATTTCCAATTATTTTATATATCTTTTCTAAGAAAAGTCCTTACGCTGATTTAAATTCAAAGATAGATTTTTTCATTTTCATTTTCTGTAAGACTGCATATTTTTCAATAAGTTTCAAAGTCAAATCTAAATGTCCTATGGAAGATATAGGTTAAAGTTATTAGCACATAATAATACTTTTGAAGCATAATTTATACTGATCTTAAAAACAAACTTCTATATAATTATTTGCCTTATTGAGTTTGCTAAATGTTCAATTGCTAGTGCAAATAAGAGAAGAGAAAGGAAACAAACTCTTATTTCTTTATTTTTATTTATATTTATTTTTTCTGATAGATATACCCTTATTTTAACACCATTATAATTATTCTATAACATACCCAATAGGCAAGTAAAAGTATCTAGAAAACGATATATTCTCAGCATTTTAAATAAATCCCACACATTCTTTGAATCAAAGTATTCTCTATAACTAACCTAATAAATATTATTTCTTGTTTCTTATAATCAACAAAACCTATTGACGTCCAATTTCTTTATTATACCACAAAGTATTTGCTTTTTAAACTATTAAGCCTATCTGATCTTTATTAACCAATATCAGCAGGATTAAGTTTCATCTTCTCCATAAAACTGACATAAACATAATGAATGTTTATGCATGATACAGAGCTATATGATGAACAGACATTACAATTTATGTCCTGTTTTAATATAGCAGTTGTCAGCATATATCTCCAAGAAAATGTAATGTTGTACTTAGTTTGAACATTAATAGTTTTAATCAATGCTATGCCTTTCCTCCAAAACAACTTAAATCTGGATCTAGAATATTTATATAATCAAGAAAGTTCCTGCCTGCAACAGTATGTAATATGAAAATGATTTAGTTATTATAGCCTAGCTGAATCAAAACATAGCAATTACAGAACAAAGATTCGCTATTTCAAAGGGTTGTATACCAAATGCTCACTTGACAGGTGAATTCTCTTCAAATAAACCACTGGAAAGTTAGTCTGCTATCATCTCTGGAAAACAATGAGACAATACAGCTGACAAGCAGCACCTAAACTTTTTTGGAAAGAATACCTAATGTTTTGAAGAAAAGTTAATTTGCAATTTATTTCAGAGAATCAACTGAATAGATAACATTAGTTTGGTTTTACCATTACCCTCTAGGTAATTATGTCAGTTGCACTTTGCAGATGGTAAATATAACCTAAAGTTTCTTTCACTAGCGAAGCATAAACTACTTTACAGCTAGATATAAAACGTCTGGAACTCTCTAGAGCAATAACATCTTTAAGGGAAAGCAAAGGTTAATGAGTGTAAAGACATGGCAAAAAAGTTGAAAACTTATTGTGTTAATGTGAAGTTTCATTCTGGTTCTGGGAGGTTTCTATTAGTAGTCTAAAATGCTTCTGTAGTAAGTTGGTAAGGGATTGAAGATAGCATAAGGCCATTTAAAATGTACTGTTAGGACTGGCAAATTATTCACCAAGTATACTTCTAATTAGTGATTTGTTGCATTTTACACACAAGTATGAGACTTCTGATGTAAAACTAGTATTCAACTGAAAATCCATTGGTTATGACTATTGCTGAATTAAAATAATAACAATAATAATAATAATGTTTGAATGAGACCACTGCAGGGAAAATTCCCATTTTCACCAAGGTGTCATGACTTCATGATACTGAGAAAGAGGGTGCAGCAGGTAAATACTGCTGCATATGGGGTTTGGGAGACTTAGTCTTTTATGTATATGTAGGATTCATTTTGAGTAGAATACAAACTCCTGTCATCTGTGATAGTGACATGTAACCACTCAGGGGAGTTTTTTGTGACTTTATATTACTTCAAGTGATATTTCATAGTGAATAATGAGCCTTTGCTATAACTGATACCTTTGTAAAAAATGATGAAATACGGTTCTTTTTGAACAAAGATGTAGAAATGTCAGTCATCAGAAAAAAATCTCACAAAAGATTATTAAGTAGAAAAGCCTAATATGATGGATCATTCTAATTCTGTCAAATTAAGATGATACTGCCATTACAGATAAAACAGTGGTAACATAAACCCTGTTTTATACACATTTATAAATGAACACATTCATAAAAAAACGTTGATGTTTAAACATAATTTAGGAAACCAATAACTCAACAGCAAGAATTAAATATTCACAGTTCACATAATCTAACATTTTCCCTAAATTAAGCTAAGAATAATATAACTTTTATTGTGGCTAATGGTTTTATCATTATTCTGGGTTCTTCTCAGGTAAATAAATCCTGCCTAACAGTATGTATTAATGTAATATTAATTGGTTAAGCCAGTAAGACAGCATAGTCATAAATATATTCCAAAACATTAATTTTCTTCTGGTGAAGCCATTCTTTTGTTAATTTGGATATATGCTTGGGGTCATTGTTGTGTTGAAAGGTGAAATTTCTCTTCATCTTCAGCTTTCTAGCAGACGTCTGAAGGTTTTGGGCCAAAAGTGACTGGTATTTGGTACTGTTCGTAATTCCCACCACCTTGACTAAAGCCCCAGCTCCAGCTGAAGAAAAGCAACCCCAAAGCATGATACTGCCACCACCATGCTTCACTGTGGGGATGGTGTTCTTTTGGTAATGCAAAGTGTTGTTTTTGTACCAAAAGTACCTTTTGGAATTGTGGCCAAAGAGTTCAACCTTGGTTTCATCAAACCATAACACATTTTCCCATATGTTTTTGGGAGACTTGATGTATTGTTTTGCAAATTTTAGCTGGGCCTGGATGTATTTCTGTGTAAGAAAAGGCTTCTGTCTTGCAACCCTACCCCATAGCTCAGACATATGGAGAATACAGGTGATTGCTGTCATATGTAGTACACAACCAGTACTTGCCAGAAATTCATGTAGCTCCTTCAGTGTTGCTGTAGGACTCTTGGCAGCCTCCCTAACCAGTTTTCATCTTGTTTTTTCATCAATTTTGGGTTCTTTGCAATGTTACTGTTGTCCCATATTTTCTCCACTTTTTGATGACTGTTACTGTGTTCCATGGTATATCCAATGCTGTGGAAATTTTTTGTACCCTTCTCCTGACTGATACCTTTCAGCAATGAGGTCCCTTTGATGTTTTGTAAGCTCTCTGCAAACCATGGCTTTTGCTATAGCAGGCAAATGAGTAAATGTCCGGAAAATCCTACTAGGACAGCTGAACTTTATTTGGGGTTAATCAGAGTCTTTTTAATTGATGACAGGTGTGTACCCAAGAAGACTGAATGTTGTAATTAAATCAAAAGGTGCTTCAACAAAGTATTAGTTTAAGGGTGTGCACACCTATGCAACCAGTTTATTGTATGTTTTTTATTTTTTATACTTTTCCCCTAACAGATTTGTTTGTTTTTCAATTGAATTGCACAGTTATAGATCACATTAAAGGTGGGAAAAGTTTTGACATGATTTATTGGGGTCTCATTTTTTTATATATGAGAAAAACCTGGCATTTTAACAGGGATGTGTAATTTTTTATATCCTCTGTATGTGTATTAACATTTGCATTCATGTATTTACAGTATATTGTAATATGATATCAGTTTGCACCTATGTATATGTGTTTTCTGTTGTTTTATTTGCAGAGCTTTTCTCCAAGAACCAACTGAAAATGGTTGAAATTATCCAGTCAGACTTTCCCAGTAAACAAATGTCAATAAATGATAGATAAATAAATAAATAATGACAGCAGGGTGCATCTGAAGGAGTTGAGTGAGAAACTGTGTTAATAGTTACCCTAATATAAAATAAATATTCTATGATAAAATTGTTGAATTAATTAGAACTCATTAGTCAAACAATTCTTGGTACAACTTCCCTTAAGTAAGAACTTAGGAGGTAAACATTTAAGTTAAAACTGCCTTTAAGCTGTTTTTACTGTTTCATTTGTCTCTGTGACACAGTTAATTAAAATGACCTGTCATATCTGAATATGCACTTTCCAAGAATCATACATATGTATACAAACCTAATGACAATACTTTTTCAAGGGACAAGTCCCCTAAAGACACAAATTGACCTACTTAAATATACTAATTCCACAACCATTCAACAGCAGACTAAGGGAAGACCACCAGCATGAAACTCTTATACTGAATGCATAAATGTTACCACAAAGTGTACACTATGTGTACATTTAGTGTAACCATTTTAGGTGAATATCCAACACAAGCATTGTGGTAAGGATGTTTTTGAATTAAGAAAGTGTACCTATAAGTCCAGTTTTTCAACCAGATTGGTTATGGAACTTATTTTATTTATTCTTAGTTGATCAAGTTAGTCTCATTAGGTTAGCCACCTTTTTTCAAGATGGTATTTATACTATGATGGGAAATTTGGTCTGGGCATCATGGATCTTTCCCTACTCCTCCTTGCTGTGAGTGGGACCCATTTTACTTGAACACTTCCTGTATCCATTCCAGGCATGGTGGTGGCCTGCAGAAATAGTGAGGCAGATGGTGAGGGAAGGACATAATGGAGTGGTCAGAGAAATGGAGGAGAAGCCATTGTCAAGACCAGAGAATGTGTGCAGGATTCTGAGATGTTTCAAAGAAATCTGTTTGATGGAGGTAAGTCGGCAAATGATGTATGTATAATTACAACCCTCCAGTTAGGAGGGTTGTGGGATGATTTACTTAAATAAATGGTGATACAGATTGAACCAAAACTTGAAGGAGCCATTTCCTGAGTGGACATTATGGAAAAGGAGGATGCAGGGACAATCCTGAAGAACAGCAGTGAGATGGAAAAGAAAACATATGCAGAGATATATGCAGACAGAGTAAAAGAAGGCAAAAGGGGAGAAGCAGAAAAGAAAGAGCAGAAGAAAATGAAAAACAGAAGTATGTCGTAAGGATTCAGAGTAAAGAAGAAGACAAAGACATGGACAGGTATGACATGTGGGACAATTTAATAGTTGCTTTGGGTGTAAAAGCACATGAAGTAAGAGCGTTTATTCTTATTAACAAAAACACATTTTGTAACATTATATTTGAGACTGCTTTTTCAATGGAAAATGTTCATGGAGACTGTGAAGCAAAGAAAGACTGTGCTACATGGAACCTTTATATGATAAAAGCATTTAACAGGCAAACAGAAAAGAAAATTAATGTGCAATTCTGAACAGAGGTAGAAAGAGAAACTTTGAAAGAACATTTTGAAACTTTATGTAAATAATTACTAGACATTGCAAACTTTTATGATAAAAGGGGTGCATGGACTGGCAAATGGGATTGTAATATTGTGTTAAAAGTAGAAAGAGAAAAAAATATATACATATACCAAACATGATAAATGTGGAGAGGGGGAAAGGGATGTAGAATATTGGGGACAACCCAAAACATGTTTTTTGTGCGTGGAAAAGAAGGACATTTGATAACTAACTGTGACAAAAGAAATTGTTATATTCATGGGGAAATGGGACACAGTTCACAAAATGTGAATTTGAACATTATAAATGCAAAAAAAAAGAATGGGACATTTATGGATGGATTGTAAAATTTAAAAAAAGGTAAGGAAAAAGAAAGAGAAGAAAATGAACAAAGAGAAGAAATTTTAGAAGTAGTAGAAATAGAATAAAAATTAGATGAGAAAAAATAATAAAGATGACATAGAAGAATGCTTTGAAATGAGTGATGAAAAAGACATAAACTGGGAGATAGTAAAAGAAAAAAATCTATTGGTAAAAAGGTAAAAGGCAGAAAAAAAAAAATTTAACAGGATAAGTACAAAAGAAAATAAGAAAGGAAATGGATGAAAAAGAATATATACAGCTAATGGTTGGGGGTGGTATAATTGTTAAGGTGTTTGATTCATACACATGGTACAGTGTGTGATTCTCACTGTTGTGAGAGAAACTAGCAAGGCTTAGAATGATCCATTAGGGCAGTTAGCCTAGTAGTTAGCTATGAACTAATGAATCTTATATATCTAAGGAAAAGGGAAAATGAAAATCTTTGAGCACTTTCTGTAAATGTGAATAGTATTAAGAATATAGTAAGAAGAACAGAGATTTTGGAGTGGTGTAATGCATGTGATTTAAATGTAATTATATTAGAAGACTCAAGATTTTTAACAAACGAAGAAAGATTGCAAACAGAGAAACTATGGGGAGAAAACATAATCTGGAATTTGGGAAGTAAGGGATGTTCTGGAATAGCCATATTCTGTAGAAATACAGTAAATATATTAGCTGTAACTGTAGCAAAAATGGGAAGATTAACCATTGTAGACTTAAAATGGAAAGGACATTTTTATAGAATTATAACATTATATGCTTATACTAATTATAAAGAAAGGAAAAGATTATTTCATCAGATTTTAAAATAATTAGTGATAATTATGAATATTATAATAGCAGGAGGCTTAAGAGGCAAGCATAAAAAGAAAGGAAATGATATAAGAAAAATTTTAGAAGTTATAAGATGTGGTAAGTTACAACTTTGGGACAAAAATTCATGGACTTACAAAAGGGGTAGTTAGAGAACTGGAATAGATCATTTTATAGTATCAGAAAGTTTAGATATAGGAGAAGGGGATGTAGTTGAAACAGGATTTTAGGGTCATCTTGCAATATGGCTAGAGATAAAGGAACACAAGGAAAATATAAAAATAGACAAATGAAGAAAAATTATAAATGAGAAAGCATGGAATGAAGAAGGAAAGAGATTCGTAACATAGTTATGAACAGATCATAATACCATGAGAACATTTTATAAAAAATAATCTGAATGGTGGAGGATATTTAAAGAAAAACATAAAAAAATATTTTTTTACAGTGGCAATATGATATGAGAAAAGCAGAGAAAAAAATAAAAAAGAACATATAATGATAGAAAACACTTTGATAAAGTAAATGAATTACATGAAAGAAATCAAGAAAAAATACAAGAATTGTTATATAAGTAAATATATTTTTTACAAGGAAAAAGAGAAGAAGTATTGAGTTGCTTAAGCAGATTAGTAAAGGAAGATGGTAATGTAATGAGATAAATAATAAATGTAAAAGGAGAATTTGAAAGGACTCAAGAAAAGATTATGGATAGTTTAGTACAATATGTAGAAGAAATGTTTAAAGAAAAAGGAACATAGTGAAAAAATATGGAAAGTAAAAATGTCCAGAAAAAGAGTTGGAAAAGGAGATTTCTTTATATGAGCTAAATAAAGCATTAGGGCAAGTTAATATAGATTCAGCTGTAGGACCAGATAGAATAGGGTATGAAATGTATAAAACTTTAAGAGAGTGGCAAAAAAATATATATATTTTTAAAGATTTTGAATGAATGGTTAAATTAAGGTTTTTATGTACTTTAGTGCAGAATCCAAACGTGTCCTTGTTCAAACTTTCTTACTACCCACCCTACTCTATGCCTCCCCTATCCTGACTAACCTACAATCTTCCCTTATTTACAAACTCGAATCCAAATACAATAAACTTGCTAGATTTGCTATAAATCATCCCTACTCCTCCCACCACTGCCTGGCCCTACAGAAACTTCACTGGCTTGAACTCCCACATCAACTTACTCTCACTCAACTCCAAACTGTTCACTCCCTTCTCAATAACCCCACTACCTGCTCATCACTTTCCAAACTTTTGTCCTATTACACCCCCTAACGTCCTCTTCATAGTTTTAACCAGCTCTTACTACTGACCTATAAACCCTGTAAAAATATAGGCAAAAACCTTTATAAGTACTCTGTCTCTCATAGCTGGAATAAACTCCCATTGTATATCAGAAGTATAACTCATGCCAATAACATTAAAAAGACACTAAAAGATCACCTGCTTAACTCCAAGATCTGTCACTACAATCATCCCACTTAACCTCCCATTTATCTCTGTCTATTCCCATTCTACAACCTCTACTTAGGAAGTCTCTTGGCATTACTTCTAATTCTTGTAAATATTAGAACATGCTAGCTTTTCAGCACTGTGACTAAACTGTCTGTATGTTTATATTTTTAGTACTTACACTTTCTTATGTGACAACTATAATTTGTTCTGTATACCGGCATTTCAAGTTTGTACTCTATTTTATCTTGTGTATAATGTTTCTTTTTACTTTTTATTGCTTTAGAAGTTATTGGAGCTTTTCTCCTCGGGTCTCCACTGAAAATAGTTTTTTTTGTAACTCAGCTGGACGAACCCAGTTAACAAATGTGAAATAAATAAATATATATATATATATATATATATATATATATATATATATATATATATATATATAAAGAATTATGTAGTGGAATACCTAAATTCATATGGAAGAAGGAAGATAGAAGACAATTAAAAGTACTGAATAATAATAATCATAAGATCTTTATGAAAAAAATACAAAAGAGGTTTGAAACTAAAATGGAAAATATTATGAAAGATAGTATATGTAGCATAAAGGGGAAGGGTAGTCAAGAATTATTAATCATAGATAAACTGTGGATATTATTATGAATAGAAGAAAAGAAGCGAAAATCATGATAGGAGGCCTTACTAAGGCATTCAACGCAAATGGATATGAAATCTTATGGGTAATAATGAAAGAATATAATATGTGAGAAAGTTAGGAAATTATGTATGCCAGTGTATAGTAATAGTAACGTAAAAATACTTGTATATGGCTGATTAAGCCAAGAGGTATATATGAAGAGTGGTGTAAGACAGGGCTGTCCAATGAGTTATATGCTCTTTGTGTTAGTTATGAATGTGATAGCATGTGAAATAAGTTATAAATGAAGGAGGTGGGGTATATAACTCCTGATGGGTTAAGAATTCCACTTCTGTTAACATATGCAGATGGCATCATAATAATTGCAAACAACAAAATTTGGATATAAGAAGTAATACTTTGCACAAATGAGTGTCTAGAGGTGATAGGGATGACTTTAAATAAAGAAAATAGTAACGGTTTAGGTGATGGAGTAAAGATGGGAGTATATATTTTACAGTGAATTAAATTTAGGTGTTAGGTATAAAATTAGGAAATAAAGATAAAAGTCGAATTCAATGGGGAAAAAACAATAGAGAAATAAAACAAACCTGTCTTTTCTGGAGAACATGTATACGGTATATTACCATTCATAAAAAAGGCTTATTTGATAAATTCAGTATGGATGGAAAAATAGCTTACTTAGCAAGCGTATTTATATTACCAACAGTATTTGCAAAGGAATTATTGCAGATTTTTTTTTATTTTATGGGGTTCTAGATTAAACCCAGTAAAAAGAAGAGTTTTGTACATAAATAAAGAGAAAGGGGTACAGGGTTAATTAATCCCAGTGGTATATGCTGCTTTATTACATTTGTACCAAGTGTTAAAGTGGATAAATAAAAAAGATGAGATATTAGTAGTAAAATTGTATGTATATACATACATCTCTCTCTCTCTCTCTCTCTATATATATATATATATATATATATATATATATATGGATATTATAAGAATAGAAGTACAGAATATATTAAAAAATAGATAAAAAGTTATGTTATGCCTTATGGGTTATATGAAATGAATGAATGAATAAATAAAATTATGTTTAATGGTAAATGGACTTTAGCAATAATATTAAGGAAAATCAGATGGTGGTTATGGGAAAAGGAGTGAGAGTCTAATAGGGATGAAAATTTAATACAATTTTTAAGGAAAAAATTAGTATGTGTAAATATATTTGCATATCCTATATATTTGTACATTTTCTAAATATATTGGAAATAAAAGTTGTTTTTCGTATATAAATAAATAAAAGACTCCTGCTCTTTTCAATAAGGGAACATGAGATCTTTTACATCCTCTTGAGCTACCATCAACTCAGGCAGATGGAACCTCAGCTTAATGTCTCATTCAAAGGACAGCACACTCAGGAGTGCAGTACCCCCCCTCCCCCCATGCTGCACTGTAATGTCAGCAATTGAGCTATCTGTTGTGGGAATAAACAGTCCAAAAAAAAAAAAAAAAAAGAAAACTCACAAAGCTACAAATCAAAAAGAATGACCTGTACCACAGGAATGAATACAACTTGATTTATTAAATACAAAATATTAAAAACAGGTTAAGCGCGTTTGTCTGTGATATCACAGATGAAAACACTTAACCTGTTTTTAATATTTTGCATTTAATAAATCGGATTGTATTCATTCCTGTGTTACAGGTCATTCATTTTGCTTCATGGTGTGGGAGTAAAACCCATAGCCTTCTGCACCAAAGACAAATGTGGCACCTACTTCACCAGTGACACTGCTATTGCTAGCCAATCTACCATGCAAAATGAACGGAAAGTTCAAGCCTACTTTCATGTTACTTTGCTAGGCCTTTAATCTAAATTTTTAACTTCTCCAGGAAATTAGTTTTATTCCCCCATCCAAACACTCATAATTCTTCTTGCCCAGGTAACTTTTGACCTATCACTAATTTGCATCCCATAGCCAAGATCAAGGAAAGAATTGTTTATACAGTTTGCAGTTTCTGTTAACAAATGTAGGTTTCTGAACTGTTCTCAACATGATTTTGGAAAGGGCTTAATCACCCTCATTGTACCATGTCTTCTTACTAATTTAGCTATGAACAGGGACCTTCTGATGGGTGCTTGTTTTTCACCCTAAACAGTGTTTTGTCAGACACTATAAATCACCAAAACTGCTTGCAAGTATTTTGCTGGGAGTTGCATTCAGTATTTGTAATACTGCTTTGATTTTCAAACTGGTAAATATGTTATGGTGTTGAACATTCAGGAGTATTTCAGTGCTCTACTTTAGGTCTATTCTTTTCTCTGTAGAAAAGTAAAATCAAACATCATGGCGCAGAGAAAACTAAACTTTAATAAGAGAAAAGGTGAGCACTTTTGCAGTAAACTAGCCACTTCCTCACACCAATAACAGTAAAAAACACAGCTATGAATTTAAAATATAGACTTGCCAATCAAACCCAGTAAAATACACTACATGGTCACCTAAAAGCTCCATTCTCATAAACTCCATTGATAAAAATCCATTCTTAGAAAATCAGCAAATCAAATCAGTGTGTCTAAAGTCACATGTTCTGAGTACAGGCTTAACAAAACCAGCTTTGTTCAAACCAGGAAAGCTGTCATCCTGTAAACAAATCATCCACTTAAGTTCAGAGTACTCAGTCTGATTTTTAACATCACCATCCCTAATATTTATATGGACCACTTATAGAACCGCAAATTTAAAGGCACGGTTCATTCCAGCTTCAATCACATGTCTTGCTAATGCATTATTTCAATTTACCTTTATGGATGTCATTTACATGTTCTAAAATCCTGTCATTAAAAGGGCAATTCATCTTGCTGACATAAAAAGGGTCACAGGCTTGACATTTCGCATAGTAAACAACATTACTAGTCTTACAGTCAGCGTAAAAGTCAAGCGGGACCTGGTAATTAAGTATAGGATGGACGTGCAATGCAACTAGTAACCCAAATAAACTTATAGGCACTGGAAGATCTGCATGAAAGGGTACCTTATGATCTGAATGATGAATCCCTGGTATTGTATGCCTAAAACATAACTGTCTTTTCAAAGATTTATTATTACGGAAAGAGAATTTAGGTATAGGAGCTAACAGCTTTCTTATGTCCTTATTGGCCATTAATACCGGCCAGTTATTTTTAACTATATCACACACAACTCCAATATTGCTAGAAAAAGTAAATACTGCCCACGGATAAGTGGTATAATTAGTGCGACTGGAAGTTATCAAGTCATTTCCGTCAGAAAAAATAGTTTTGCAATAGTATCTCTCATGTCAGCAAGATGAATCGCTCTTATAAAGACATGATTTTAGAGCATGTAAATTATTTGGATCTAACAAACATGTTTGATACCATACCATACCACACAATGGGACTGTAAACAGGCAATAGCCTGTGACATAGCTCTCTGTGTTTTTAGATAGACTGCAAACAGCCTCAAGGACAGAACACTTGTTGTCACTTACAACAAGGATCTCTGGCTGGCTATGTTCACAGATGATTGTAAGCTGGGTGCAGTTGTCAAATCAATAAATGCTAAGATTCCTTTCAAATAGAGCTATCATGCATTAACAAATGGTGCACCGAGAAAGGGCTGAAATTAAATGCTAGCAACTACAGCATCATCTACTTTGGAAAGCAACAAATTGGTACCCCCTACTGAATCACTGACATCCCTCTCTCCAATGACTTTCACAACAGACACTATCTGGGTAGATGGTCCCTTCTCATTTGATCATCAAATAGTGACCATAGTCAGGAAGTCCTTCTCTATATCACAAGTAATCACCAAGCGCATCTCTTCTAAAACCAATGAATATATTGCTCCTTTGTACTCTGCCCAGGTTAGACCCCATTATAAAATATAATGCACCCTTTGGCATATATTTCTCTTGACATATCAGAAAAAAAAATCAAAAGACCACAGAGGTTCCTAACAGAAAGAATATTTTGCCTCAAAAATCTTAGCTACCTGGAAAGGCTGGACTCACTGTCTCTGTACTCTGTTTCATATAGACTCCTGAGCAGAGATCTGTACCTAGCTTTTCAAGCCCTCAGGGATTTCATTTTTCAAGACCTCGTTTTCCTTGACGTGCCAAGTAGTGCAACAATAGAACAAGAGATCTCAGTTTCCATCAGGAGAATTAATAAAGCTAAATGGAGTGATAGATTCATCACCCAGCACCTCTCTTGCTCCAGAATAGACTACCCTTGCATGAGAGTCAGTGTGATTCCTTGTCAGCCTACAGATATAGCTAGAACAATTGGATAGGCACCCTAAAATACACTCCGAAACTTACAGGCATTGCCCTCCTTGAAAAAATTTGGTAGTGCCTGAGAGTGGTTATTGCAAGGCAAACACATGGCCTCCAGTCTAACAGTCTTGCATTTCCTATGATTAATATGCTTCCAAAGCATCATGCAAAATAACTTCCCAACAGTCAAAGGTACAGGCATAAAAATGTTCCTACTTTTGTTACAGATTCAACAGACAAAGCTACTAAAGAATTCTTTCAATCTAAAATGTAGTTATGTACTCCTTAATTTGACAATGTAGCACTCAGTGGCCCCCAGGATCGCATCTGAGGACACAAGTCAATAAAGTACAAGAAGTTCTTGTAGTTTCTACCTAATGGTTTGTTTGTCTAACCTTTTTATTCTTTGCCTGTATTAGTATTTGCCTGCAGCAGCTGAAATAAAGTGATTATTCCAGTATCGAGTTTCTCATTTCAAGCCAGAAATATTACTGTATGAGAAATATGGCTTCTCACACATACAGAAGACTCAGAAATTAGCCATTTGGATCTTAACGGCTACAGATATGACAGCTCTAATAAAGAGACAAGCTGGAACACCATAATTCTGTTGACACATTGTTGCAGTCTCTGTCCCGTTGACATTTCCCACTATCCTTGCAGAGAGAGAGAGAGAGAGATATATACAGTCCTTGTAAAAGTCAGTATTAACACTGTGAAAGACCTGTATGTCACCTATTTCTTTTAAGAATGCAGATAATGATATTGTTTTATGGATAAGGTCTACTATCACAGGTAATCTGTTAGTCCGGGTTGGGTGGGGGAATTTTATCACTGAATAATCTGCATTTGATGACTTTTCCCATCCAAGCAACCAGCTGTGTGGTATGGCCTAACTTATAAAGGTCATTACCAATCTAGCTAAAGTGTCTAAAAACAAAAGCATATTTAACTTGGTACTTATCCCCTTTCCAGTGATATTAGGTATGCAGGATTGGTGATGGCTCTTCTGTTATGCACCTTCTTATTTATGTTTACTAGTCATAACCCAAAGTCTGAAAAAATACTACTATACCATCTCCAGGAACACGCAGATGTCCAACCTCTCTGCATTTACTTTTCTACTTAAACTAATTAGGAAAATATGTTTTACTGACATTGATAAAGCATGTGAAAATTTAAATGTATACGTTTTTCTCTATTTAAGACTATGGCATCTCTCTGCAGGAGGTAAGCCATATCCAAGTCACCAGCATGGATAACACTGGAAGCAAGGCACCTAATGATCCAGTGATCCAAGCAATGGAAATAGAATTATCTAGACAGTTCACATGAAAACCTCATCAGGTTAAAGGAACTTTTCAATTGGGACAAATGTATATCAAATAAATGAAAAAAGGCCTTCTTTCTTAAACAACATGTTATGCATGAATGAATTTATAACTAATAATTACACTGGAAAATACTGTGGAACATAATATCACTCTCATAAAATCTACAAGTCGAAATGCAAATTAACTGGATGGCGCAGTGGTGCAGCAGTAACGTTGTCACCTCACAGCAAAAGGTTTTCCGGTTAGTTTGATACTCGGCTGGGGTGCCTTCTGTGCAGAGTCTGAATGTCCTCCCTGCATTCGTGTGGGTTTATTCTGGGTGCTCCATTTTCCTCCCACATTACAAAGACATGCATCTGGAGCATTTCTCCCCAGGCCTCTACTGAAAATTGGCTTGTTCCAAGTTGGACTTTCCCGGTTAACAAATGTTAAATAAATTTTGGCAAGACAAACAATAAGAAAGCATTTTTACAGGGAGCAAGGCCAAAATTAGGGACTACGTCCTCACACACTCATACTATGTATACTAAGATTTATCAGCCAATACTGCACTGAATCTGTCAGCCAGTATGTTGGCTATATCTGTTGGCTCAGTATAGGAGGTGCCATTGTGCAATAACTCAGAGCAAATCTGGGTATTGCCTTTGAGGTTTTTGATATAGCTGTAGAAGGCTTTGTGGCTATTTTTTGATATCAGCTGCAATTCTGCCTTCATAGCTAGCTTTAGTGGATTTGATAAGGGATCTCAGATTTTTGTTGAGACTGATAAGGGAGGTTTTCCAGTCTTGTGACTTCATTTTTTCTGCACAGTTTCTTCCTTCTGTTGTAAAGTTTATTGATGTCTATGGACCACCAGATTGGCTTCCTTTTTTTTTGGAGGAGAGCATCTTAGTTCTATTTGGTATGGCAAGGTCCATGCATTTGTGTACATGCTCGTACAGTGCATTGGTATGATTTGGCAGTCATGCAGCTATTTTCCATTAGCATGGGTGCCAAGAAGTTAGCCACCTCTGTTTTAAGGTACCCAAAGTCGGCTTTAGAGAAGGTGCTTTCTGCCTCTTTAAATCAGGTCTCCGTTACAGCACAGGTGTCAACATTCTCCATTTTGAGGAGAACTTTGAGCGAGTGCATCTTGAGATTTAGACTTCTGGCATTGAGCAGCATGACCCTCAGATTGCATTTGTTTGTAGTTGTTATGGTGGAATTTTGGTCTTTGGAACACTGCCTAAAAAAGGCACTATAGGGGTGGCAAGAGCCTTAGTCAGTACCCAGAATCCCAGGAGTGACAGATGCAGGCTATCTCTGCCAAAGCATCGAGGTCTGTCGATCATGTTGTCCAAGGCAGACAGATACTGGATCTCTTTAGAATTAAATCAGAAACTTAGCCAATTGTTGAAGTCAATCATTTTCTGCTGATACTGTGGCATCATTCTGGGTGATGGTAGAATACTACTCAGGGTTAGGGTCATACCTGCCTGGGTCACATAATCCAAGGGTTCCATCGCATCTCTTTTCATGTTGTCCAGGGAGGTATGTCTCAGGTTATTCACACTCACATGGACAATGACTGAGTCATATTTGTACTTGTTGTGGAGTGACCTGAGTGCATGTGTTATGTGGTGGAACCTGGCACCTGATAGACAACTGACTGTCACATTCTCCTTGTTCAACCTAGTGAGTGGGACATCAGTGTGCCTCACAACTGAGTCTCCTATGATTAGTACATCGGACAAAGTGTTTTGCCTTAAGGGCTTAGGTTGAGGGGGCACACTGTGGTGGTGAGCTATGTGTTCTGAGATTAGTGTTGTGTTGTGGTGGTCAAGTGCGTTTCTGTCTCGGGGGTCTCTGTTGTGTGGGTAAATTTTTATTAAGAGCCTCTGCGAAGGTGGGTGGATGGTTTGTGTTTCTATGTGTGGGTTGTGATAGTTGGTGTTTTGGAAGGCTGTGTGTTCTATGTAGTGAGTTGTAGTTGTTGACCTTCTCCTCTTGACCAGCTAGTCCGGTCTTGGTTGGAGCATGCACTGCTTCCATTTTGGTGATATAAGTGCATGTCTCACAGATATGAGTGTTGGAAGGTAAGAGGAGAGGGTTGTCTGTGTACATTAGACAGTTGCCACACTGTCTCAGAATGCCCAAGTGCATCAGGCTAGCAGGAGAAAGCACAGGAAATTGCCCTCATCATACCAGGAGGAGTGGTCATAACTAATAAGTACTGGTGCTGTTACTGCGTAGGAACAGCTAGTGCTGATAGCTCCTAAGTGTGCTACAATAAATGCCACAAAAGCCTGTTAAAGGGCTAGCCAATTACGCTAACTGAAGTGCAAGAAGTAAAAGAACAAGCACGTTCTAAGGCTTTGAAAGGACTACACGCATCTTTTAAAAATACTGGTGTACTCAATTTGAATTAAATAACTGCAGATTAGCCTGATTTAGTACAGAAACAAACAGTGAAGCAATATAAAATATGGTAAGCAAACTTGCTCACATAGTTTCTTTTTATTAAAGATTAGCTTTTGCTAGCCAGATGAGAGGACAGACACTTAAAATGAAGGAAGAGTGTTATTTAAGTGTGTGTCTTAAATTATTGAAAGATCTCCCTTCATCTATATGAATGCAGAGAAAAGTTTGAAAATTATAGTTTTCCTTAGGAAATGATTATTCGCTTAAAGCATTGGTGGAGCTTGTACAGGGTGTGGGGGGAGGGGGGGGTGATAAGGCATCAGCTACTTGTCTCTCCCAGACAGGCAGGTCTGTGTAACATGTTGGGGGCATGCAGTCAAATCATAAACCTAATGGTGATACAAGGGTCATTATGAAAAACAGTGCTGCAGTAAACCGGCTGGCAAGAAGTAACATGGCAGCATAGACATGGAGACATTTCACTTATGTTGCCAATGTATGCCCACTTAGGTGCCATTAATCCAGAACACATTAAGGGGTGGCGGGTTTAAAGAAAAAAGTAAACAGTTGGCTACATTTTGTGTTTTTCTCCTCCTTTCTCCAGTCATAGCCACAACAGCTGAAAGGTCTTCTCACCTAGACGATGAAACAATCCAGCTAAAAGCTATATTCTGCAATCCCCCACCCCAACAAGATATGGTAGCCCAGTCAGGTTGCTGAATCAATGTAAGATTGCCAAAAAAGCACTTAGCAGTGGGATGCCAATGCATACAGAAGCATTTAGTAGCGATGAAATAACAACACAGCTTTCTGCACTAATTGCGCTGCCTCTGAGACTTTTATTATACTAGTATAAGGATATAATAAAAGTTAACATCTACATAATTTCATTAATACTGGCATTTTATTATCAAAGCTAATAATATAGAAATACTATGGTTTGCATATTTAGTAGTAGTGCAATGTACTATGATTGTAATACAAAATGTTCAGTAATCGCTAACATTTCCAACTCATTAATAGTATCACTTCTAATGTCAGCTTTTGAGTCATAAGACAAATGTCTTCACTTTCTTAATAAAGTGATCTTCCCCACTACACAAACAATGACAGTCATCTTGTATCAATCTGTAAATACCACAATAATTTTTCTTTTCATTTCATATACTATCCACCCGCCACAAAGTTTGGTCTTGAAGCACATGGGAATGCCTGATCACTTATGCATTATAGTGGTACATGATAGTAGTTATCCGCCCCTCTAGGGTCAGAAATGTCTTCCATTACCCAGCAGATTTGACATGTTTTATTTTTATTTGTTGACAGGGTTAGTCCCACCCAGCCAATAAAACCATTTAAGGGAGACTCAAGGTAGTATTCCTACAGACTAGGAGGAAATTTGGCCATGGTATTGGGAAAGTTACTCTACTCTTTTTGACAAGAGCCATGGTATCTTTTATATTCACTTAAGTTACCACCTTAGTCATCAGCCATGAATGACATTTGGCATTCATCTTTTTCAGACTATACTATTGGGCATCCATTGTCTTTCAGGTATGGCATGTTCATCTTGAGGTGTTTCAGAGTTTGACTTCCTAGCAATATATATTAGGCCTTCAGGTGCATAGGCAGTTGGAATATGGTCTGTGTGCCATCTCGATACACCATCCTCTCATTAATTTGTACATCATAGGTGCTGATCTTGAAATAATTTTTCTTAGTGCCATCAGTCAATTTTGCCCCCCATGCCTGCAAACCTCCTAATTTTTTAGATGCTTTTTGCCCCCTTCCATGTCAACCATCATACTTCCTCCCATTAGACTCATCCCAGCCTTTTTTCATGCTAGGCAGAAGAACATTTATTTTGCCATTCATGTTTTGAAAATATCTGTTTAGTACTTATCTCCAGACATCTAATTTTACTAAGCTTGATCAGGACCTGAAGTACAAACATAGAAACAACTTTGCTGGAAACTAATGGTTGCATGAGCTGTATTTCTATAAGCAAAATTAAAATTATCTCTATCATGCTACAGTAGCTTATTGCCTTCAGGAAGTTGTGAAATATTTGCACAAACCATTCTGCTAACCAATATGTGGCTGTTTGACTGGAAGTAAGATGTTTAATGCTGTTTTGCTTTTCTTCTTGTCTGAATTTTCTTAATTCTTCAGACATTTGCTTAATTCTACAAACCCATTCAAGCAAACAGTTTCTTGCAAATACTGTCTGTGACACTATAGACATCTTCTGTATGATGTTAAGCTACATGCAAATAGTCTCTGGTTCTATGAAATGCAGAATCTCAACCGCTAGTGACAATTCATGAATGGTCCTGTCAGGATAAAATAAATATGTTTCAGCAGTACTGACAGTCCATTCATCCATCCACAACACTGTTTCCCCATTTTTGCAGAGTGGCAATCATCTAGAGCCAATGTTTACACCATCGGGGAGTGCGAGCACATGCACTCACGTGCGTAAGCATGCGTGCAAGCGCATACACACACACACACACACACACACACACACACACACACACACACAAACACACACACACCTATCACCAATTAAGTGTGTCCAATCCACCTACTTCACGTGTTTGGAATTTCGGACGAAACTGGAGCACCACGTTTGTAATTTAAAGTTTGTCCTGTTTGTTGCATTTACCTGTTGAGGCTACACACTCAAGTGCGCTAGCCTGTGTTACATATTTATTGCATTTTTCTGTTGTTTGTTGCAAAAAAGAAAAAAAAATATCCTTGTTTCCCATCTTTCCTGACCTAGAGTAGTCCAAATACAGGCTTTGCTGTATTCTGGACTTTTGGAAAGTTCCTGTGTTGCCCATTTCCTTTCTTGGATAAAGGGAGGCTTCTTTGTTCACCAGTGTCATGGGGAGCTTGGTGCAGCCTATCTATCCCTGGAGGAGTGTTCCCAGCACAAGAATCTGGTAGTCTGTTTGTTGCAAAAAAGAAAAAAAAAATTATCCTTGTTTCCCATCTTTCCTGACCTAGAGTAGTCCAAATACAGGTTTTGCTGTATTCTGGACTTTTGGAAAGTTCCTGTGTTGCCCATTTCCTTTCTTGGATAAAGGGAGGCTTCTTTGTTCACCAGTGGCAGTGAGGAACTTGGAGCAGCCTATCTATCCCTGGAGGAGTGTTCCCAGCACAAGAATCTGGCAGTCTATTGGCCGTTTTGGGCCAATTTTTAGCTCTTTCAAGTCCCCCTGTATAAAACCCACTTTGGCGCGGTTTTTGCGCTTGTTACTACTTAGCCAAGCTCCTTGTGGTCCTGCAGAGTGGTGCTAGCAGCAGAGAGGCTAAAAGAGTGACTGCTAACCTGATAAAAGTGTTTGTTTTCCTACTACTACCTGGGCGACTGTCTGATCTAGCTAAACTGCAAGTATTTCTGCTTTTTGAACTGTTTTAAACTGTTTAAAGTTGTTTTAGCACCTGCACTTTTAAATTTGTCATGTTTGTTGTTTTTACCTGTTGAGGCTACACACTCAAGTGCGCTAGCCTGTGTTACATATTTATTGCATTTTCCTGCTGTTTGTTGCAAAAAAAAATTATCCTTGTTTCCCGTCTTTCCTGACCTAGAGTAGTCCAAATACAGGCTTTGCTGTATTCTGGACTTTTGGAAAGTTCCTGTGTTGCCCACTTCCTTTCTTGGATAAAGGGAGGCTTCTTTGTTCACCAGTGACAGTGGGGAGCTTGGAGCAGCCTATCTATCCCTGGAGGAGTGTTCCCAGCACAACAATCTGGTAGTCTATTGGCCGTTTTGGGCCAATTTCTAGCTCTTTCAAGTCCCCCTGTATAAAACCCGCTTTAGCGTGGCTTTGCGCGATTTTATGCATAGCGCAGCATCGGGCCGCACCGCTTAATTGGGTTTAAACCATTCTCGGCTCCACAAAGTCTGCTCTTCACTTTTTCCCTTAGAACTGATCTAGTTCTCATAATAAACACCCTATTCCCACTCTAAAGCCTGGCACTTGCTCACTAAAGCAATTATGTAAGTCAGCACTAAAAAATTAAAAGCACTACACCCTCACAAACTCCTCTTGAGTACTTTGTTCCCCATTGGCCCTTTTTTTTCAATTATAAAGGAATTCCCAATACTATTCTAGCATGTCCAAAGGTCAGTTGTCAATCTCCTCTCCGGTCCAGCTGGTGAATCTGGGAATCTTGAGGCAATGTTACAACTGCCTCATGTACACAGACAATCCTCTCCTCGTCCCAACAAATTCCAACACATGTGAGAGATGCAACCATATAGCCAAACTGGAGGCTAAGCTCTCTCAACTCAGTACTGGCGTAACCAGTCAGGAGGAGAAGGAAACCACACTCACTACAATTCCAGTCTCAAATAGACCTACCACAACAGCAAACCAAACACATAAACACACAAAAACATACTCGGAGGCTCTAAATAAAAATCTGCCTAAGCAGCAGAGACCTCCAAAGCAGACACCCAAGCAACCACTACCCCAAAACAAAACACGTGCAACACATAGCTCACAAAGCCAGTGTGATGAACAGTCACAGCCCTTAAGGCTAAACAACACACCTGATACACTTGTAATAGGTGACTCTATCGTCAGGCACACTGACATCCCGCTCACCAGGCTGAACAAGGAGAAGGTCACGGTGAGCTGCCTGTCGGGTGCTAGGATCCGCCACATAACACAAGCCCTCAGGTCACTCCAAGGCAAGTACAAATATGACTCAGTCATTGTCCATGCTGATGTGAATGACCTGAGACGTACCTCCCTGTACTACATGAAAAGAGACATAGAGGAGCTCTCTGAGCATGTAGCCTAGGCCGGTATGACCCTGACCTTGAGTAACATCTTACCCTCACCAAGAATGATGCCACAATATGAAGACAAGATGATCAATTTCAACAATTGGCTTAAGTATTGGTGTCATTCAAAGGGGATCCAATGCCTGTCTGCCTGGGATGACATGCTCGACAAGCCACAACTCTTCATTAGGGACGGCTTGCACCTGTCACCCCTGGGATTTCAGATACTGGCAAAGGCTCTTGCCACCCCCATAGTGCCTTTTTTAGGCAAGGCTCAAAAGACAAACCCACCTCCATAGGTATCACAAGGGATAAGAAACTAAGAGTAATGCTACTCAATGCCAGAAGTCTAAACCTCAAGATGCACGCACTCAAAACTCTCCTTAGCATGGAGAACATCGATATCTGTGCAGTAACAGAAACCTGGTTCAAGGCTCCTGAGAGCACTCCAGCACTACCAGGATATACCTCATACCATGTTTTTCGGCCCCAAAACTTGGATCAAACCACAAAAGGAGGGGGAGTATCAATATTTGTCAAAGATACCCACACCTCCAGGTTGGTGGCACAGCACGAAGCATCAGAGACTATCCATGTGCAACTAACAGTGGGTAAAACTGCCTTCCAGTTTATAGCCTGCTACAGACCACCCTCCCAAACCCAGGAACCCCACTTGGCCTTCCTGAGAACACTGGAAAATATGAAGGTCTCTCCAAACACCATTATATTGAGCGACTTCAACTACCCTAACATAGACTGGGAGCATTACTCTAGCTCCAAAACTCTAGCCCAAAGGTTCCTAGAATTTATAAACTCAAATGCTATGGAACAACTTGTTGCCACTCCCACAAGAAGGGAAAACATACTGGACCTGAACATCACCAACATGGGGACTCTATGCTCCAGACCAGAAGTGTATCTCTCACTGGTAAGATCAGACCATAAACTAATCTCACTAGATATACACATCCCGACCCCAGCGCCTGCCCAGCAAACCACAGTGAAAAACTTCTCTAAAGCAAATTTCACACTCCTCAAAACCGAGGTGGAATCCTTCAAAGCCCCCGGGCCTGTGGAAAATATGGCCCAGACCGCAGAATCCTTTATAAACGCATTCTATGAACACCTTCAGGAATGCATGGATCATGCAATCCCAAATAAAACCAAAACCCAATCCTCCAAAGTTAGGCATCCTGTCTGGTGGACCCCAGCCATAAAGAAACTATACAATAGAAGGAGGAAGCTACTACATGATAGAGCAAAATCCCAAAAAGGGAAGGCATCTCTGATCAGTATTAGCAAAAAACTATGGGCACTCATAAAATCATCTAAGGCCAGCTTCGAGAGAAAAATTGCACAGGACACTAAGAATAATCACAAGGCTTTCTTTAGTTATGTTAGGAACCTGGGTGGGAATTCCCAGATATGCTCAGAATTAGTCCAAAATGACAAAAAAATACACCGAACCCACAGACATTGCCAACATCCTAGCTGACAGGTTCAGAGCAAACTCCCCCCTTTCCCCACCAAAAGGGCAAATATCTATCCCAGCAGAGTGATGCCCCCCTGACATCTCAGATGCTCAGGTAAGAGCCGCCCTTTCCAAAGCAAAAAACACAGCATTAATGGGACCAGACGGTGTCCTGGGCTGCGTCCTACATGAACTCCAAGAAGAACTAAATTCAAACATAAAACTACTGTTCAATCTCAGCCTTACTTAAGGATATGTACCCAAAAAGTGGCGTACAGCAACAGTGGTCCCTCTCCACAAAGGTGGTGCCTCAACGGATCCTGGAAACTATCGCCCCATAAGCTTAACTAGCTTGGTCTGCAAAGCTATGGAAAGGATCATCATGGACCTCATAAATAAAGATATTGGGGACCTACAGACACTGGATCCTACCCAGTTTGGCTTTGTTAAGGGCAGATCCTGCCTCTTAAACCTGGTCAATTTCTTTGAAACAGTCACCAAGGTCATTGACTAGGGGAAGGTGGTCCACACAGCTTACCTGGACCTTGCAAAAGCCTTCGATACAATACCCCACTTGGACATTATAGATAAGCTCACCAGCTTAAATATAAACTCCTATGTCACTAGATGGGTTGCAAACTGGCTCAAGGACAGAACCCACATGGTTAGAATTGCTGGGGCCATGTCAGACTCCAAACCAGTTACAAGTGGCGTCCCACAAGGCTCAGTCCTGGGACCTCTCTTGTTCGGTATATATTTCTCGGAGGTACAGGCTAACACGGAAGGACTGTGGCTGACCAAGTTTGCAGATGACTGCAAACTGGGCGCCATAATAGACTCTCCAGCTGACACAAGCATCCTACAAAAGGGCCTCATAGAAACAGACAACTGGTGCCAGAGCCATGGCCTTAAGCTAAACGCCAAAAAGTGTATAGTCATCCCCTTTGGCAAAAACAAAGTGCCCACAAATTACCACATAGGTGGTAATCCATTAAGTACAGAAGAAGTAATTAGGAACCTGGGGACCCAAAATGATATCAATCTCTCATTTGACAACCACGTGGCCAAAGTGGTTAGAAAAACATTTTATATAGCCCACCTAATCATGAAGGGATTCACATCTAGATCAGGGGAGGTCATCGTGCCTCTTTACTCATCCCTCATCAGGCCCATAATTGAGTACAATGCCCCTTTTGGGATGTACCTTACCAGACACCTGCAGCAACTGGAAAGACCCCAAAAGTACCTCATCAAGAGGATCAAAGGGCTCAAACAGATGCCATATGCTGCCCAGTTAAAGAAACTCCAGCTCTACTCAGTGGCATACCGCCTGCTCAGAGGTGATCTGTGCCTGACGTATAAAGCCATGTCCAATCCGGAATTAATGGACATGCTACACCTCAGAAAATCCAAATCCCATCGAGCTACGCGCTCGAGAGACTTGAACCTCAGCACTGAAATAAATAGGACATGCTGGAGGGACAGATTCATAACCCAGAGGCTCCCTTCACTCTGGAATAAAATCCCAGTCCAGGTTAGGCAGAGTCCCTCATTGACTCTCTTCAAGAGGAATCTTGATGAGTGGATGGGAGATAGTAGGTTTACCCCGGGTATCACTTCTGTGTCACTGTTAGACAGAGGCACAGTATACTAACCTCGAAAAAGGGCATAGCAAAATTCATTTAAAATGGGTGGCGAAAGCCAAACACACTCTGGCTAGGCTTATAAATGCCCTAGGGCAGATAGCCTAGTATGAACCTATGAA